>NC_133660.1:4626393-4775861 GCF_037893015.1 Macrotis lagotis | reverse complement strand
ATTCCACAACTTTTTGTCTTAAAGAATTGTCCAGGACATGGGTGTCCAACCCTTTTAGCATTTTGGGGCAGCATCGCCCAACAAAACCTTGTCAAAGGCCACATATAGAATTTACTATTTATTTATAACTACTATGTAACTAATTTTACCAATGAGTATAATAATAAAATGTAATAATATTTGGGCTTTGAGGGCTGCAGGTTGGTCATACATGATCTAGCAATAAAAAAACACCCCAAATCACATAGTCAGTAATAGTTCAAATATAGGGGTTGAACCCCAGACTTGTATCCTTTACCTCTGTGCCTCACTACCTTTCCCTTCTAATAATTAAAAGTTAATTTTGGAACTCTTGTTTACTATTTTCTTCTTTAAATGAATCTTTTTTAACCTCTTCATGACTATAATATCTAGTCCCAGATTCATGTGTTTTCTTTTGTCTTCTATATCAGCAGCCAAGCAGTCATATTGATTTTTCCTTTATAGTGTCTCTGACGGGACGGCTAGGTGGTGCAGTGGATAAAGCACCGGCCCTGGAGTCAGGAGTACCTGGGTTCAAATCTGGTCTCAGACACTTAATAATTACCTAGCTGTGTGGCCTTGGGCAAGCCACTTAACCCCATTGCCTTGCAAAAACTAAAAAAAAAAAAAAAAAAAAAAAAAAAATAGTGTCTCTGAGATTCTACCTTTCCATATAATCTTCACCAACATTAATTAGCCCAGACCTTTATCACTTTTATTTTTGTATCTATTGAGAATGGATCTCCTTATTTCACCTAGGCTGAAGTTGCAGTCACTGCTTTTGGGCATGATCCACTCCTCCTCCTTTATTCCAGGTATCTGACTTAAAGATAACTATTTGGCTTAGTTTACTAATACTTAGAGCTCCAGAGATCAAAATCCATGAGCCTCAGCCTCCCAGTAGCAAGAATTATAAGTGTGCTGTTCTTTATCACTTTACATTTGAATTACTATAAAATGTATTAAATCTTCTATTCTTATTCAGGGCCATTTTGCACATAGTTTATAACTTCCTCCAAGATAGGAATTGTTTATTCTTGTGGGGGTTTTTTCTTTTTTGCATCTTCAGGGCCTATATGCCTCAAATGTACTAGAGTCAAATATTTGTGGAATTTAATAAACTCATCTCATTAACTTACGGCAATTTTCTCATTCAAATGGAAACGTATAAGCCTGGCAGTGAAGATATCAAAACTTCTTAGCCTATACACGTGTGTATAGACACACATTAACACACATCTGACCATCTAATTTATTTAAAATAATTCTATATCCATTTTTTTAAGAACATGGTAACTAGGGTCTTTCCCAGAGCACTAGAATTTAGAGTGATTTGATAGAATTTATAGGTCTTTCAACCACTTTATTTAAAAACAACTGAATATGCAACCATTTATCCAGAGAAATTAGTTACAATGGGAAATTATCTGACACTGTATTTCTTTTTCTTGGAATCTTCAACTCACTTGGAGGCTCCCTCTCCATCCCAGGACTACTCTGCTTCTTCTCTGCCACCCCAAGTGATGGTCTTCCCAGTATCAATCTCCCAGTGTTCAGGGATTTCTCCTTCAATGAGGCTTTGTGTCTTTAGGTCTCCTCTCTCCTAACCCTTTGACTAAATTTAGTTGAGCTTCCAATTCCACCGTCCCTTTCCTAAAACTACTATCTCTAATGTCCTTTGTGATCTCTTTATTACTAAATGTAATTCCCCCCCCCCCAAGTTTTCATTCTTCTAACCTTTTTTCTAGTGTTTGATACCACTGATAACCTATTCCCCCCACTTGGATACTTTTTCCTTTCTGTAATTGCATGTGGCTACTCTATCTAGTTCTCTTCCTATCTTTCTGACTGCATACAGCAGTAGCATCCATCGTGCATGTCTTTTACATTGTTGTGCTACAAGAATTTCCCGTGGGTCCTTTCCTCTTTTCTCTTTATTATCTCTGGGTGAGTTCATCAACTTTTATTGATTCAACATCAACCCTTTGCAGATGACTCCCAGATCCATATGGCCAGCCCTCATCTCTCTTTTGAGAATAAATTCTGCCTGCTGAACATGTTCAAATGGACATTCTATAGACATATTAAATTTAGCATGTCCAAAATTAAATTCTTTACTTTCCCTCTCCTTCTCTAAACTTTGCTGTTCCTACCAAGGTCAGTGCCATTCTTCACTTAGGTTTACAACTTAGGAATCATGCTCAACTTTTCACTTTCACTCAATTCCCATATTGTCAGTTGTCAGATCTTGTCAAGTTTACAATGTCTCTTTCATCGTTCCCTTTCTCTTCTCATATTAGAACTATCCCCAGCTCATGCCCGGACTACTGCAGTGTTTCACTGTATAAAGTCTCACTTCTTCCCTAACCAGCCTTCATACAGACACCAAATTTATATGCCCAAAGCACGGATCTGACAATGCCATTCCTCTGCTCAAAAAGCCTCGGTGGTTCCCTGTTATCTGTATAATAAAATAAAACTTCTATTGGCATTTAAAACCCTCATAACCTGTTTCTCTTTCCAGGAAGAAGACACATTATTCAACTGCTTGTATTCTAGTTTCTAGCTGAACTGACTTACTTGATCTCCATATACTCCATACTTCCACCTACATGTCTTTGCACAGATTGTCTCCCATTCCCAGAATATTCTTCTCTTCATTTCTGCCTCTTAATACCCCTAGATATTTTCAATGCTTAGAACAAGTGTGACCTTCTTCAAAAGCCCTTTCCCACATTTTACATTCCTCAGTGTCTCACTGAAGTCACTTGGTGTATTTACTTTGCATACATCTTCTCTGCAAAACACAGTAGAATGCAGTTTCCTTGAGGAGTAGGATCATTTTGTATTTGAATCTATAGTGTCTAGTACAGAAAAGATGCCTAACAAATATTCTAAATATAGAAGTTTGAAGATGTGAGGAACTCCCGAGAAGGAAAAGGAGAACAGGAGAAGAAAAATATTAGGGAAAAGGGAGCATGTCTAAGAAACAATAACTAATTGGCCATAGGATGACTAGATTAAAAATAAAACAAAACTTATTCCAAGCTACAACAATGAATAATGCTTTGTTTTGTTTTTTCATTTCTGTATCAAAGAATTCAGTTTTTCAGCAGTCTAAGTGATCTCTGCACTTATAGCACTCTAAATCTGGAATCTTGGGATCACATGTCAAGTGTAAAAGATATAAGCCATGAAACAGTTTCTGTGTCTAGGATTTTCCACTCTAATACCTCATTTACTTCCCTCCTGACCCTGTACCACCAACCCAGCGAAATGACAAGGCTATATAAATCTAAAGTTTGTTTTGAGTCTAGAATCTTTGATGCCATTTGCTTTTTCCTTTCTATTCAGGATAAAAGTCTCCTTTATGCTCTGACCTTTGACTCAGTAGTAGTTTTACAGTTCATCAAGAGTAGCTTTCATTTCTTTCACCAAATTCAGAAGTTGGAAGAATGAATTCATAAGTGAGGGAAGACTAAGTGTAAATTTTGTGGCACTTGACTATCCACAAGAAACCATTCATTTGAGAAAATCAGAAAGAGGGGTGCTTGAACTCAATAGACACATCAGCCTATTGGTTAAGGCAGTTGGACCATCACTTCTGCCTCTATAGGCAAAGCTAACCTTCCCTTGGCTTCCCTTAAAATTGGAGAAGGATATTCATACCCAACATCTGACTTGTCTGGCCAATACTAGACCCATATGGATAAATAGAACTGTACTAACAATGAGAGGAGCATCTTCTGGTGAAAAGAAAATAAACATAAGAAAGCCTCCCGAAGTTGACGGAAAATTATTTTTTTTAAATCTCAAAAACATAAGAAGAAATCTTCCTTTGTTTTGGTTCAGTCTATTTGTTTATATAGAAGAATGAGATTTTTGGTTTGAGTTGTAAAGTGAAATTAATTCCTGCTCAGAGCATTGAAGAGAAGAATGAAAATGGGGAATAATTTTCTCTCACTCAACCATAAGGAATATAGAAGCGGGCGTGGGAGATGGGGAATGAGAATTGGAATACTTCATCCTAAATGGGTAGATGGCATCCATTAAAATATAATTAGAAATACCTGTATGATAAATATACACAGCTGTAAATAATTCTGCCACTGATAGTACATCTGGAGTATACTTCCCATGGCAATTCCATTATATGGGAAACTGAGAGTTATTTCTGAGAGAGAAAACTAGTTTGTGGTAACAAGAGCCTTTGATATATAGAATTATAGATGAGAGAAATTTACGCTTCCCTGGATATTGGTTGTCATATTTAAAGAGGAGCAATAAGATCTCCCTACACTGATTTCGATAACATTGAAGGAGATTTTCAAAATTAGAAATAAGGCAAGTTTGGGGTTTTTTTAAATTCTTTCAGTTCCTTATAGAGAAATTATTTGCATCTAATCTTGAATTTAATTAAAGTGCAATTCTGACCATGTTAGCCTCCCCATACATAATAAATTCCAGTGGCTCCCTATCACCTGTCATTTAAAGTTCTTCACAATCTGGCTCCAATCTATTGTTCCTTCCATATTCCATGTTATTTCCCTTTGCAACCTCTCCATTTTAACTAAATCAGTATTCTTGCTCTCATTCCCTAGCTTTTTCCCATTGTATCCTCATACCTGGAATGTGCTAAATCATCCATTGTTTATTTCAAAACTTAATTAAGGTCTTTCCTTGACCTCTCTCAGTCCCAAGGTTACCTTTTTATTTCTCTTGTGTTTATATGTCCATATATATGCATGTATGTTTTATGTGTTTGTGTAAATGTGTGTATATTGTCTTCCCTAAAAAAAATGTAAGATCATTGATGATAGGGACAGTTTTACTTATGAGAGAATAACACAGTGCTTGATACTTATCCTTTTTCTTCCTAGCTTTGCTTGTCTGTTTTCACCTCACCTTTCCTTTTCCATTAAGAGTTAGTAGGATATAAGTAGTCCTAAAACAGAAAATTCTTAGAGGAGTTTCCCCACTCTTTTTTATGAAACCAGTGAGTAAAGATAAAGATTCATTTGGTAGCTTTGAGCAAATTGCATAACTTATTTGACCCACTTTTTCTATCAGCAAAAAGGACTAATAAATCTTATCTTTAGCAATGCTTTTAAATCCCTGAAATCCTTGGATGAAACACAAATTACCATTATTATCATGCCTGACTATGTCTGAAAATGGAGACCTCTCTGGACAGCATAATTAGCTTATAAGTGGTCTGTTGTTTAATAGGAGTTAATGGATTTAATACTTCAAGGAACTGTGATTTTATTTGGGTGGGTAATCCCTTCACCCCCCCCCCCATAGTTCTTAACCCCTTTATACTTTTGTGATTGCTACGCCAGAAATATTCATCACTCCATGGTCAATCTGTTGACAAATTTCTCAGCACTAAACCTGTCTGATCATCAGATGACAGACTTGTCGTTTGTTCCATGTGCTATGTCCCAAGTCTGGCCATCCTTATGTTCCTCCACATTGTTTCCATATCAGGATGAGTAGTGTTTGTAGAGGAATGATATATGTGTATATATATATGTAAGTAATATCTATTTGTATATATATATATATATATATATACTTGTATATGAATATACACCTTTATCATATATATATAATATAATTATAAATGTTATATATAATTTCATATATATTTTGCATTAGTAATATGGTCTCACAGCTAAGGTATGTTTTTCCAATGATATGCTTTTTTTCTACCTTTCTTTCTAGAAGAAAATTTCCACTACATAGTTAAATTGTTTTCCCCAAGGTAAGTTCCTTACAAATGAGATTTATATTTGTATTTGCATTTCGATTTGTGCACTCTTTTTCCCTTACCATATTTTCAATTTTTTAACATTTTCATTTAAAGTTTTGAGTTCCCTATTCTACTCCTTCTTTCTCTGCCTTCTCCCCTCCCTGAGATGAGAAGAAGATATAGGTTATATATGTGCAATTATGGAAAACATTTTCATTTTTTTCATTTTGTTTAAGGAGATGAATAAAAAAATAAAAGAATGACAAATAACATGATTCACTCTGTATTCAAACAGTATTTGTGTAGTATATGTCATCATTTGTCTTTTGGGATTGACTAGAATCATTGTAGCCAAGTCAGTCACACTTTCATTGAACAACATCATTGTTATTGTGTGTAACGTTATTCTGCTTCGGTTCATGTCACCATGCATCAGTTCGTGTAAATCCAGGTTTTTCTAAAGTCAGTCTTCTTTGTCATTTCTTATAGCACAATGATATTCTATTATACTCATATACCACAACTTGTATAGCCATTCCCCGATTGAAAGATATCCTTTTGATTTCTAAATCGTAGTCACAACAAAAATGACTGTTAAAATATTTTTGTCACAAAAAGATCTTTTTCCCTTTTTTTTTTTGATATCTTTGGGACATAGACCTAGCTGGATCAAAGAGTATTCAGTTTTATAGGTCTTTGAGCATAGAACCAAACTGCACCACACCAGAAAGGTTGGATCAGTTCAACAACTCCACCTTGCACTTATGTTCCAATATTATAGGTGGGAGGTGGTATGTCAGAGTTGTTTTAATTTGCATTACTCTAATCAATAGTGATTTACAACACTTTTCATAATATTCCAGATATCTTTGATTTCTTCATCTGAAAATTGCCTGTTCACATTCTCAATTTATCAATTGAGGATTGTCTTGCATTTTTATAAATTTGACCAGAATTCTCTATATATTTTGAGAAATGAGGCTTTTGACAGGGAAAAAAGCTTGTTACAAAATTTTCTCCCACTTTTCTTCTTTTCTTTTAATTTTGTGTTGATTTTGTGCAAAAGCTTATAAATTTTATATGATCAAAATTATACAATCTATTTTACAATTTTTGTTCTCTATATCTCCTTTGGTCCTAAATCCTTTTCTCATCCGTTTATCTGACAGAAAACTATTCCATGCTCTCTTAATTTGCTTATGATCTCAATTTTTATGTGTAAAGCATATGCCCATTTTGACCATATCTTGCTTTACTGATTGCCATAGTATAGAGTCTTTTTTCATGGCGAACTGTGGAGAAGGAATCTTTTTGCTTCTCTACCTTGAGGTGGTACCCTGTTTCTGGGTTGCTATGGAGAAGGTGTCTCTTTTTGACTAGGTTTCCTGGGACAGAACCTTCCTGGTCAGGAATGGGATCAGTTTATTTGCCTGGGGGGGGGGGGGTTGTTGCCCTACAGGAGGGCAGTTTCCCACTGTTCCATTGCCCCAAGTTTGGGTCTCGCTGCTCCAGTGAGGTTGACTACTACCGCTGTTCTCTTGGACCTCACTCTCCTCCCACCCCTGTGAAGCTACTTTTCTTGCCATGTTGATAATTTTTCCCTACTCCTAGATCAATTTTGAGGCATTTTTCTAGTTGTTTGGGGAGGAATTTGGGAGGGCTTCGAATGTTTCTTCTTCATTCCACCATCCAGGTATCAGAAGTCCTACTTTTTATATCTGAAGTTGATTATTTATATTTCATGATAAAGCATTGAATCATCTATCTTACCATTGATAGATCAAAGCTAAATATTTTAGTAGAGTCCATAGATGAAGTGGGAGTGAAAGTTACTATTGTTAGTTATCATAGTTTTTTAGGAAAGATTCTGACCTCCAAGGTGAAATGGCATCTACTGTTTAGCACCCTGCAACTCTGGATTACTGCACTTACTACTTCTAACTTACAAAACTAAGAGAAAACTCTCCTGTCCAAATCTTTATTCCAAGCATCTTTTTTGGTCCAGCTAGAATTTTCTAGGCCCAGCTCCCCAAATGCTCCTTTCACAATTCATTGGTCTCCCAGTTTGAAAATCCTCTCTTATCGTCTGAGTTTGTCATTCTTACCATGACCTAGATCAAGTCGAGCCTTTTCTAGGAAGGTTTCCCTGACAACCCATGCCCATTGCAATCTTTCATTTCCCTGAATTTTTACAGAATTTATTGCCTTCATATATCTTTGTCAATAATCATATGGCCTTATATTATTTTACAATGTCTATATATCTTGTCCTTCTAGATTGCAAAATATCTGAAAGCAGATATTACTATGCTTTATATTTCTTTTTATCTTACATAGCACATAATTTCTTACAAAATACTTCATAATTGATTGATTTAATAATGTAAAGCAAGCTGGAATGAATTAGTAAAAATATGAATTGTAGTGATCAGCTGGACTGGGATACCTTCTTCTCTGAAATTTAGCTTACCCACTCTGATTCTGTGGAGTTTTAAATAAGTTTTCACTCCGCAGACCAGAGAGTTAGCTTAAACATCCCAATTTCCAAGATTGGTATTATATTTTCTAAACTAACAGGTGACTATACTGATACCTATTAAGTAAGAACAGATATTGAGAAGTAACAGTATTTGGGAACTTAGTTATGATACAATTATAAATAGAATGTCAATTTCTTACATAAAAGGTACTAAAATTTTTTAACCTATGACTTCTTTTTTCCCCACCTTTTTTTTTTGGCGGGTGGGAAATTAGGGACCACAAATCTGTGGTTTCATTGGTGAGAAACTTGTTTTGGATTTTTGAGGAGTAATGACTTCTGAAAGTCAGCTAGTAATGTGTGTCATAGGCAAGACTTGAAAACCAGATCTCGGTTCCAAGGCTAGCACTCACTATACCACACTTTCTCTTTGTTACTTCATTTGCAAAATAAATCTAGTTAACATATGATTTATTATAGGAAAAGTGAAGGTAAACTCCAGCTGTACCCTCTCCAATTTATCACAAATAGTCTAGTCTACATTACTAATTCAAATGGTTAAATAGGTCACCCTAACATTTATTTTCTTTGCTATATGAGTAGATAAAAAGACATATACATTGAGAACTATTAGGGAGTTTTGAGGTCATTGAATCCAAACCACTTACTTTACAGATGAGAGCTGCAGAGTTTAAGTGACTTGCCCAATGGCAAACCACCAGAAACCAGCTTTTCTGATTTGCAGACTAGCGCTTTCAAAATTTGTCCATTTAAAGAAAACTTCAGGCTAATTTTTCTGAGTATCACTTAGCACACTAAACATTTAATCTGTGAATTCTGTGATGAATATGTTAATGGTCATTTGCATTTTAATAATTCATCAGGATAAAAACAAGGGGCAGTTAATAATTTAGTTGCTTAATGCTGTGACAATGCCTCTCCTTAAAGGTGAGGGGATTTTTTGTGTGTGTGTTAATTTGAAAATGAGGCTGGCATCCTATATTTAAGAATCCCAGAAAGAGCTTGCCATTAGAAAGAGGTCAACCTCAACAAATGAAAGTGTAAAGTAGATATGGAGAGAGAAAAAAATACAATTCAAATACTAATCACAACTTCTCCTTCCTCAGGCTAAACACATGCTCCGTGATAAAATAACTTTTATTGGAGAAGCATGTGTTAGCATAATGCAAAATTGTCAAATGTATAATTAATCTGTCTGTGGGGAATGCTCACATATTTTTGTCTTGGGGTCATTCAAGCACAAAAAGAATAATTTTGTACCTAGAGAAATGTGACAAATTGAGCTCCACTTGTTCATTTGTTTTATGTACTGAGGCCTGGTTACACTTTAAACATATATGTGGAGATGTAAATGTATGTGTATTTATAATACAATATAATGAATTCTGATCTATCATTTTGCTTGGTTTGAGTCTAACTTTAGATGTATTTCATTAAAAGTTAATATATATCCAAAACAGAACCTACTTGATTTTATTTTCTCTGCATTCTCTTATATTCTCTTGTATTTAGAATAATATTATTTTATTTTTATAAGAAAAGATATTATTCATAATTTCACCAAGATAGAATATTCTTGCAGCAGGGCGATAGAGAGGGTAGACCTGAGGTCAGAAAAACTTGATTTTAAAATCCAGTCCTAGATACTTATTAACTCAGTGATCCAAGTCAAATCACTTGGCCTCCTTCTGCCTCAGTTTCCCCAACTATGAAATGAGTATAATAACAGAACCTAATTCCCAGGATATTATAATAATCAAATGAGATAATATTTGTAAAGTGCTTAGTACAGTGTTTGACCCATCATAACTGCTTAATTCTTTCTCTTCATAATTTTTGGGTTAAATTCTCAAATCATTAGCTCCCCGATATTTTAATCATGGGTCCCATAGGTGGCATAAGCAAAGTGGATAGAGAGCAACCAGACTCCATGCCAAGAAAACCTGGATTCAGGTTCCTCTTCTGACTGATACTGGTTGAGTGAATCATTTCATGACTCAATCTCTTCAACTCTCCAGAATTATTGGCATAGAGAAGTTTCTTTACCAATGAAATCCTAGTCCTATCTCTCTATGCGTTTTCATATTAAAAATCACTGGGGGGGGGGGTGCATTTCTAACTTGGCTCAGCAGCAGTATGAGGGTTTTCTAGTAATCTAGATTGGCTTGGCCCCACTCCATCTATACCCAGGTTATATACATGATAGTAATTAGACACAACCAGACTGTACATTGTCTATGCATACAACTGCATTAATAAATAAAGCACTGATTTTATTATGTTAGAGGAAAACAATAAACAGCAAAGTGACATATTGAATAGAAATCTTGGCCTGAAATTAGAGAGTCTCATCTTTCTGAGTTCAAATCTGATCTCAGACATCAATATTTATAGTTTCTCCTACTTGGCCCTCACAACTCTCCAGATATTGACCACATTCTTAATGGCCTGGCAGTGACACGCAGGTTTGCATCCTCTCTGGTAAGTCGAGAGTCACCTGCCCTATTTATTTATCATGTACCCAATGTAAAATCATCTCTGATGGTCCTTCTCTATAGAAACTTGTCTTCCCACCCATTCTGTGCTCTTTGCACTTGAATCATCTTCTCCATACCTACTCTATAACCATTCATAATATATTATCTCTGTCTCTATAGTTCTCTAACTCTCTCTCTCTCTCTGGGTCTCTCGCTCTGTTTATCACTGTGTCTCTGTCTATATCTTTGCTTCTTTGTGTCTCTGTCTCTCTATTTCTCTCTCTGTCATGGTATGTATCCCTGTGTCACTATCTATCTATCTATCTATCTATCTATCTATCTATCTATCTATCTATCTATCTATCTATCTCTGTTTCTCTCTATCACACAAATACACAGAGAGCCCTTGTTTTACTTAATTCAGATCAAATATGTATCTATTACCCACCTACTGTGTCCAAGTCTCAGGTTCTTCAAACAAAAATGAAATGGTCCCAGCCTTTGAGAAGCTTGAAATTTCAAAAGGATGTATGGGCATGAATTGGAGATACAACATGTACAAAGAACTAAATAAACTAGAGTTGACTGAGGAGGGAAACTGGGGAAGTGGCAACTAGCGTTCTACATTGAAGGAAGCAAAAAATCCTAACAAAAATCTAGGCAGGAGAAATGTATTTTAGACAAAAGCCTAGGGAGAGCAGATAGAATGATGAGGTTAGGGAACCACTCTTTCAATAACTACCCCACGCTGTGAAAAAAACACATCTAGGATCTGGGTCTTATTTTCACACTGTTTTTGACACAGCCTTTGGGGAAAACTGACTGTTGGAGACAACTTTGGAACCTTTGTCTTTGTCCTCTAGATTCTCAGTCTTAACATTTGATTCTTTCGCAGTTGATTTGGTTTCTAACTGTCTCTCTCTCTCCCAAATTGCTCCCTCTGTTCTGTTTCTTTTTTGTCTCTCTATTTCATGCACAAACACTAATTTGAGCCATATCTACAAATTTATTGATATTTACTAGAATTTTCATGCTGTAACTGTTGCAAAAGCTTTGCAATTACTTGATCATCCTCAACCCTATTTTATACTTAAATTTAAACAAGTCACCATTCCCTGCTAATGATCATGGACTAATGTTAACATTAGCTAGTGGATTAAATCATGACCAGTTTGGAACTCATGAACTAAATAATTCACACTCCCCTGCATACACTAACCACCTTATTTTACTTTACAATTTGCTACTGTGCAATTTGCTATCATAGATGGTTTAAGATAAAGAAATAAAAATGGGGCGGCTAGGTGGCGCAGTGGATAAAGCCCTGGAGTCAGGAGTATCTGGGTTCAATACAGTCTCAGACACTTAATAATTACCTAGCTGTGTGGCCTTGGGCAAGCCACTTAACCCCATTTGCCTTGCAAAAACCTAAAAAAAAGAAATAAAAATAACATCATGATAAAATTTTATTTAAATTTGAAAATATAAATCAGAAGTTAATTGATAATAATATGTTAATAACGATTCATTAAAATTAACATAAATATATTTTTTCTTTGCATTAAATGAAGTATAAATATTTTCTGCTTTCCTGATCTCACTTTCTGTTTGTTGCTACTATAATTAAGAACCAATTTCTAAGGTTCTGACATCAATAAGCTAGAGTAGCTACAATTCCTTATAATTCTCTTATTTAAGAGGAAAGTGGAAAGCTGGAGAGAGTATCAAGAAAAGTATGGGGGGTTCTTTTAGGTTTTTTGCAAGGCAATGGGGTTAAGTGGCTTGCCCAAGGCCACACAGCTAGGTAATTATTAAGTGTCTGAGATCGGATTTGAACTCAGGGACTCCTGACTCCAGGGCCGGTGCTTTATCCACTCTGCCACCTAGCCGCCCTGAAAGGTATGGTTTAAATCCAGATTCTAACATTTTCAATTATTAAAAATCAATCCCTCCAAGCCTTAGTTTCCTCATTTGCAAAAGAGAGGAAATTTTGGTACTTACTAAGTTATAGAAGGAACAACAGAACCCTTTTAAAGCTTTTTTAAAATAAATTCCTTCTCCTTTATAGTTAAAAATCATTTAAATTTAGGATGAGAAATGACAGTTATATACCTTTATAACTCAAGGTAGACTTAAAATTGATTTCTTGGCTTCCTGTAGACACTAAG
The DNA here is from genome assembly GCF_037893015.1 of Macrotis lagotis. Classification (NCBI taxonomy): domain Eukaryota; kingdom Metazoa; phylum Chordata; class Mammalia; order Peramelemorphia; family Peramelidae; genus Macrotis; species Macrotis lagotis. The sequence continues at coordinate 4,762,940 of NC_133660.1, read as the reverse complement.
AAATAATAAGGAGGTAGTGATGCTAGCTTATTTTAGGGCTACACAGGAAGTCTTCTTTGTGATGCCCAGACATCAAGACTTGAACCTTCTATATATTATCTTATATTCGTTTATCTGTGTCTATGTTATTTCCTCATGGAACAAAACTCTTTAATAATTTTCTTTGTTTATGAAAAATCATATGCATTGTTTGCAAATTTGTTACTCAGCCATTTCAATTTGGTTCCATTCTTTGTGACTCCATTTGTGTTTTTCTTGGCAAAGATACTGGAATGGTTCGGCATTTCCTTCTCCAGTTCATTTTACAGCTGAGAAAACTAAGACAAAAAAAATAAGTGATTTATCCAGGGTCACAGTTAATAAATGTCTTATTATTTTCCTGTAACACAACAAAAATTAATTGGTTTTATTATATATGAAGTCAAATAGAAATTTTAAAAAAACTGTGCATTAGGTTGGTTTTGCTTAGTCTGGGGAAAATAATCAACAGATTCTCTGAAAATATATTCTCATGCATATCAATTAATTGTTTTTTTCCACTGAACTAGAAAAAAGGGTAAATAATATATGTATGACTTGCTTCAGTTAAGCACAACATATAAACATGTATTTAGAAAAAATTTTTACCAGTTAAAAAATTATTTATATTAAAAAAGATGAACCAAATTATTGTTTAAACAATTGCACTCTTGATACGTTTAAATCACAGTAAGAATTATGGAAATGTGATTCCCTTATGGAGTTTCAGAAATAGCGTTATTGCAAAATGTTAGGTATTTCTCACTATAGAAATCAATCAGCTAATAAATATTTATTAAGGATGTGCTATATGCCAGTCACTATTGTCACTATTCTAAGAGCTGAGGATACAAAAAAGTTGTTCTCCACAGATCTGTGAATACTAGTGCACGTATTCATTTTATTTGTAAAACAAATAATAAAGTTTAAAAGATTGTATAGATTTTTTGTTTATTTAATTTGTAAACAAACTAAACATGGAAAATAGTAGTTTTTAATTTGGGGCACTTCCTTTGTTCAACATTTATTCCATTATCTCACCTAAGATTATTGGTTGAATACAACAACCTATTGACTCTGAAACACACACACTATAGAAACACTTGCGTTTCTAGACTGTGTGTAAAACTAAAGTAATCCAATTGAGTATGTGAGGTTTTTTGGATTACTAAAATTTTAACCAAAATAGGCTGATTTCTGACTCAATAGAGAAACATAAACTTTAACTTTCCCTACTAAGTAGTAGGAAGGATTATGTATGAGCAAATCTAAGTATTAGTTTCAAATATTTGCATGCCTTAAAATAGCACTTATTTTATACTCCTACATTAGTGAATCCCTTTTGAAAATTCCATCACTCTCATTTATCAAAAAGTAAACTCTGAAGTAATTTAACCAAAAATGATAATGTATAAACAACCTACCTATTAATTAAAATCATTAAGAGGAGAATTATTTAAAGAAACAAAAGAGATCCTTTTGAGCACAGATGACTGAATTTTATTTGGCGAGTGATAATTGGCATTTTTCCATTTGTGATTTGGGTAGGCAAAGATTTAAATTCCTTTTTTTCTAAAGCAAAAGAATGAGACAGTGGTTTAATAGGAGATATAGGCTAGACAAAAAAAAAACTATACTATAAAACATTAACATGAGAAATCCATTTGGGTATTGCCTGGTGCTATATTTGGGGTTTTATAAAAATATCCTTAGAATGTTAGGGCAGTGTCCTAGATCACAAGGACAAGTAATCAACCAGTCCACCTGAATTACATGTGAATTATTGGGTAAGCGTTCTGCCAGGTAATTGAACCCCAGCTCCATAGGATAATGTGGGTACATGTGGAGAGATGCTTACCATGTATATACAGATTACTCAGTATACCACATTCCCTCCCCCATCAACTATCCTCCCGATCCCCAACTGCTTTTCTGGGGAAGTACTTAGGAAAAACACAGACAATATCTATGTAAGGAAAACAGGTAGGAATTTATCTGCTCTCCTTCTCCCCCTCACTGACTACCAGTCAGGATCAAAGACTTTCCTGACCCCTGGAACTCTCTCCAGCCTAGAAGAGATAATCTCCTCAATACTGAAGTGAGCCCTTGGGGCAAAACTAAACTAACTCGGATTGGAAGACAGGCACCTCAACTCACTCCTCTATAATCATAAAGACTCTCAGACTCCATCTACCACACCCTGGCCATCCGTTCCCATTCCATCAATCTAATTGGGTTGCTACTCTTTCATCGAGTCAGCTGGAAATCTTCCTATTTTATAGACAAAGATGCTTTCCTTCCATAGAAGATGAGCTTTTTGAGGGCCGGAATGGATTTGTTTCCGCCTTTGCATTCCCAGTGCTTAGTACAGTGCCTGAACCATTCTTGTTGAATTCAATTAAAATATTTGACACAGAAACCTTATAGTACTTACAGTTCAATCACAATCTTCCTCGTATATCTCCTTTGGAGATACCAAAATCAGTTTGCTTTGTCTATAGGTCAATTCTACTCACACTCTTGTACCCAATCATACAATATGAGACTAATTTTTAACTGGTATGTATCCTCTTTCCCTAAAAAGGTCAGAATCAGCTCCTCACTAATTATCATAATACTGAAAACTACCATTCATCTTAAGTAAATTTAAAACTTGCACAAAGTTGCTTTAGAGTAATTAGAATAAGCTATTTTTTTATTTTCTTTCTTTTAATTTAGTGAGCAAATCATGGCAAGCAGATTTAATTCTTAATTCTTAATGGTTGTAGAGCAATGTGTTAAGCAATGGGAGATATATAATACAGGAACTTGGAGGAACTTGGAGTCTAATGGGGAATTATTTTATATATGGAGATTTTATTTACTATATTATATTTACATCAGACTTTTTTATAAATCCTATGAGAGATATAAGGAAGAAGGTTAATTCCAGATAATGTGATCAAAAACTCTTCTTGGAAGAGGCAGCATTCAAGTTGGGTTTTTAAGGATGGTAAGAATTCAATAGGTATAAAAAGAAAAGCAAAGAATTCAAAACAAGAGCAACTCTGAAAAAAAGAAAGGTATTTATGAGAATGAAGGAAATGTTATAGAGTTGAGGAAGGAACTTTCCAGATTAGCTAAAGCATGAAATGTGCAAAGAGGACAATATAAGTCAAAACCATAAAGTTGCTCTGGCATAAACTTGTGGAATTTCAGGAGAGAAATTTGATCATGACTTGGTAAACAATGAAGACTGACTAAAGATTTATGATCATTAACCTGACCCAGACTCGTGTCTAAAGATGATTATAGTAATAGAACAGGAAAATCAAGGTATAGAGAGATAGGAAGAACTGAAAGGAATCTATTGTAATAATCCAAAGTAGATACTAATTGAGAATGTGAACAAAGATAGTAGCAAGGGCAAGAGAAATATAGGCATAGTTTCCAAGACTCTCCCATAGACAGAAATAGTAAAATCAAAAGGAAGATCAGGTTGGACTTGAAAGAAATGTTGAATCTGAAGGACCATTTGGGTACTTTGCAGATCTGTGTAGGTATAAAAGGGACTATCAACATAAACATTGATGGCTTCGAAAGACACTGCAGAATGGGGTTGTAATCCTCCACAGTGACTAAAATAATACTTTGCACATAATTAGTTATTCAGCAAATGCTTTATGAATGACAAATAAACCTGAAATCCAAAGGTACATCTAAACCCGAGGGAGGGGGGGAGAAACATTGAAGAAAATCTTACATTCATTTCCCTTGATTTAATTATCAGTTTCAACTTTGTCCTTTCGAAGACATCAACTTTAGTAGAGTCTACTAGTCTCTTTGCATATATTAAAATAAATAGCAATGGTATTCATCCTTATTGAACTATGATAACTTCATAGTATCTGAAGTTGAATCTGAAAGTAAAAATCTCCAAACGCTTTTCTAGTAACAACTCTTTTGTTTCTTTTGAGACTGTGGTTTAAATTACTTCCAGATGGTACTCAGATTTCTCCATACTACTACAGTTAACAGAGAGCTTTTGTAAATGTTATATTAACCACTAAGGAGTATGCGCTACCCTTAATTTGTGTGCTAAATTCCTATTGAGACCAGTAAGATCTCTTGTATGTGCATCCATTTTTCTGAATTAACTATGTACCTATAATATAGGTTTTCTACTATTCACATTTCCCAAGAGGGCTGAAATTAAGTCACTTAAAACATAGAAATGCAGCCTTTTAGGTGTGACTGTTTTCAGATCACAGGTTCCCCAGAACTATACAGAAATCACTTTTGACCCCAAATATATGTTCAACCTGGGATATAAGGGTATAAAACACTTAGTTATGTTTCTCTACTTTAGTTTTTTTTTTTTTACTCATTTGGAAAAGCATCAGAAGCAAATTCACAGATCAGACTTCTGCTTTTTAATGATAAGAATAGCATATCACACTTTGCAACATTTTTCACATAGTTCATTTGATAACACATCATAGAAATAAACCCTATACACCTATGTCTAGCATTCTAATGTTGGGATCATGTAATCATTTCTATAAATGGTTTATTTTTAAATGGATCAACTGGTAGAGATTGCTTCATTGATTAAGTCAATGGTAACTAAAGGAAAGAAAATGACCAATTAGCACCATTTCTTGCTTTGAATGCTGAAAAGTCTTGAAGCAGATGAAAAAAAAATTCTCTCTTACCTTTCTATAAATGGTTGAATTAAATGAAAAGGAAAACCCTAAAATTAAAATGTCAAAGCTAGAAGGAATGAGATAGCTAATAACAAATTCAAAGCCATATTATATACTTCTTACTTCCTAACAAGAACCTAAGGCTACAGATTCTCTTGCCATTTGCCAGCTTCTACATAGTTACCAGGGAAACTTTCTCAACTAAGTGCTGTTGTTTATAGCTTGCATGCATATATTCTCTTCAGTTAGACCCCAACTTTACGTTCCATTTAAAGTAACTAGAATGAAAAAAAATAAAGTAACTAGAATGGAGAGGAGAGGCATTCTCTGATACATACAGAGCATATTTTAAGGGGTTTTTCTTTAAATGAAATAGAACCTTGTATGAATAAGCCATTCTGACTTATAAATACCCATAGTAACTATAAAGGACATATGAAGAAAGGTGCTGTCTGCATCCAGAGAAAGAATTGATAAGTCGAAGTAGCTATAGAATAATTTTACATATGTGTGTGAGTGTATACACACCAAGTTGTGTCTAATGGTAGTCATCTTGAGGGTGGGGAGGAAGGAAGAAAAAAAAGAAATTTACTAATGATTTTATTCCATATTTAAAAGGGATAGCAAGTTGTACACAATAGATTTGCAGTTTCAAGTGCAATCATCTTTTTATTAAAGTATATTTACAAAAATAAAAAATAAAACAATTTTTAAAAAGAACAAAATTGAGAAAAACAAGCAAAATATTTCATTTTGAATGATGTTATGATATAAATATGCTAAAATATGCACCATAAGAATGGGTGTTGTCAGTATTCTCCTTTTTCTGTATTGGCTCTGGCCATGTTATCCAGCAACATGATCACAAAAGGAAAATTTTTGTTTTAATCTTTTAATCTCTGAGATTATTTTTTATCTGCTCTGAATATAGTACATTCCATCTTCCATGTACATGGCCATTTTCATGATGTTTTCCCCATTGAGTACTTTTACTGTACATTTTAAAACTGAATATATATATATATATGTATATATATATATATAGACATTCCTTTAAAAGATGGCTCTGCATTAATGAAGATTGTTAGAAAAATGTTTTAATTTACTTATAGTCTGGTTATCTGAAACAACTGTGTGTTGCTTCTTAACCCAGAATGAGTGGAAAATTAAATACAGTAGGTGAAATGAACTGCAATGGTGAATATAAATTATGTTCAAGGACATGAAGCAACCCTAGAGCAAACAAAATAAATTTCTTTGAAGATTATAACTCCCTTTAATATATAACAGTCAGTCAACAGGTATTTATTAAATGATCACTATGTATCAGACTCTACTGTACTAAGCATTTGGATAGCCAAGAACAGGCCCTTCCCTCAAAGAACTCTCATTCTAATGGAGCAAAGAACACGGAAATGGCTAAATATATTTGAGATAGAAAGTAATCTGGACAGAGAAGATAGAATATTATCTCATTTTTTAAGCAACACTAGATTTTATTGTTTTGTTGTTATTCTTTCCATTTCCATCAATGTAGTCATTACGTATATTGCTTTCATGACCCTGATTCACTTTTTATTAGTTCATTTATTTTTTTCACATTTCTCTGTATAATTCATTGTTAAAGAGCACTGGAACTGGAACAAGAACACCTTCATTTGAATTACGGCTTTGCCATATGCTAGCTCTAGAGAAATCATTTAAGTTCTAGGATCTCAATTTCCTGTTCTGAAAAATAATTCGCATTTACAAAACACTTTAGATTATTACAGTTGATCCTTAAAAATAAAACATGTCTTGTAGTGACTATAATCTTCATTTCACAGTTGAAAAAAGCTGAGATACGGAGTGAATAAATAACAGGATCATGTTTATAAATAAAAATATAATCTCTAAGAAGAGACAAAGCATCTGGGGGGAGGAAGGACAAGGAGAGGAGAAAGCATTCCAGATAAGGCTGACAACTAATATGGTGGTAGAAAATGAAAGATCCTCTGAGAGGATCATTGAATAATAAAGGATATAGAAAGGAATAAAGTTTTAAATACTAAACAGAGGGGATTCTATTCTATCCTGAAGGTGATTGGAAGCATTGGGAGTTTAAGTATGTTTGTGAATGTGCATTTGAGGGTCATATACATGCTTTGGTAAAATCACTTCACCAACTAAATGAAGAGTGGAGTGGAACGGACAAGGCAGAGCCATCAATTAGAAAGGCAACAGAGGACAAAGACCTGTACCAGAATAGTAACTCTGCAAGTAAAATAGGGATACTTTGACATTTGGACATTTAGTTTTGGATATATGGGTTTATATGGTTTCAGTTCCTTCTTCCAGTTGAAAGAACTAAATGACCATATGTAATTGATTGAGCACCTCTGAGTTTCAAGAAATGCTTAGAAGAATATAAAAGATGGATGTGTTGTATATGGAGTAGGGATCATCATTCCATAAAAATCATAGTACCCTGATGTGATATATTTTCATCGGGATAGGGATAAAAATCTAGATCTTATTTTTTAAGGAATGATTCGTTTCCAGATGGTGAAATTCCTTCAGTCGATACAAGTATCAGCTCCTCTGAAACTTATAGCCATTGCAAATTGCCTATAGCAATGAGTAGCTGTCACTTGAACAGAGTCACATAGTCACTGTGTATCAGAGGCAGGATTTGAACCCCAATATTCCTTGCTTTTAGACTGGCTGTTAGTCCCTGTGCCAAGTTGCTTATCTATTTGTATTGTCATAGCTATCCAAATAAATCATACTTTTCTTTCATTGGGAAAAAAGGTGATTGGGCAATTATGCAGAGACCTGAGGCTGTGTGTATTTTGTAAATATAAACACTATTATCCAAGTGGATAGGAAAATAAAGGCAATTCATAGACTGCTACATTGACTATTTTAAAAATTAAACTGTAGATACTGTACACTTGTTCTACATTCTCCACTTGCGTTCTCCAACATGTGTGTAGCATTTTTAAGATGGGCAGCTTCTTAAGATGATAGCCATCCTCCATGAAATTGACTGATAGAGACTAAAAATTACATTATTAATTAGGACAGAATGTTTACCAGAGTAAAGAAAATTATCAAGCAGTAATATCTGTAGTTTTAGTGGTGAAAAATCTGGAAGCCAATAAACATATCCAACTAAATCTTCTTTTGAGTAAATGTGGTTTTGTGAACAGAGCTGATCTTGGAGCCAGGCAGATGAGTTTTGCCTTTTCCCTCTAATGCCTGGCTCTGAGACTTAGAGAAAGTGGCAAACTCTTAAAGCCTGGAAGTGGCTCCCAGACAACTCTCAAAGATTAACTTTAGTTGGACAGTGAATAGAGGTGCCTTAGCCAATGAAATCACAGATCTGGTCCAAAGATAAATAATAGTGAATAACATCTATCTCTCACCATATTTTGCATTTATTTTTCCCCCACAATTTTATTTTTATTTTTTTTTTGCAAGGCAATGGGGTTAAGTGGCTTGCCCAAGGCCACACAACTAAGTAATTATTGAGTGTCTGAGGTCGGATTTGAACTTATATACTCCTGACTCCAGGGCCATTGCTCTATCCACTGCACCACCTAGCCTCCCCCTTTCCCCACAAATTTAAATCATCTTAAACAGTTTTTAACTTCTATCAACCATTGTCACTGTAGACATACCTATTCTACAGACCATGAAAATGGCAGATATGAAAGGACTTGAGAAAATCTAGAGGACACCTACACTATAGAGTCATTACATTAAGAGGGTTTTATTCTCCTGACACTGAGTTAAAATGTTAAAATCAAAACTTTAGAGAAGAGACAAGAAATAATTTTATCTTATCCCTCATTTTAAAAAGAAGGAAATTGCAACAAAAGAGATTAAGTCACTTGTCTAAGATCTCAAAGTAAGGATTTGATCCCGTATTCTGACATCGAGTTCTGATCTTTCCATAACAGACTGCCTTCGATGTCTTTTACAATAAAAAGGGAAGCTTCTTGACAGCAGGGGCTGTCTTTCTTGCTTGTATTTGTTTTCCCATCACTTAGCATATTATGTTCACTTAATAAATGTTCTAGTTATCTATTAGTCCATCCATACATCCATTTATCTATCTAATGTCTATCATCTATTCATCTTTCTTTCCCTTTCTCTCCCTTTCTTTCTCCCTCTTCCTGTCTCTCTCTCTCTCTCTCTCTCTCTCTCTCTCTCTGTCCCTCTCTCTTGGTTCTCTATATCTCTGACTGTATTTGTGTGTGTGTGTGTGTGTGTGTCTATCTCTCTGTCCCTCTCCCACTTCAATACAGTATACTTCCTCTTCTATCTGAATAACATAGAACTGTGTCTGAGCTAAATAAAAGTCATGAAAAGGGGCCATGAAGTGGAAAACTATCCTTATTAGCCTTGATGCTTCTTAGAAATACACTATTTTTAAAACTTTCCAGGCAGCAAGCATACCAACCTGTCATAGTCCTCTCCAAGAAAACAAATCCCAGAAACTTAGAATTATGATTGTGATTATTATTTTCATTGTCAGCTGCCTTGTGAACCCGGTGAAAAATTGCAATAAGACATGACCATGAGCATGGCCCTGAGCTCACAACAACACACACACACACACACACACACACACACACACACACACACACACAGATAATCATTCACCAGTAGTAGCAACAAATGAGTATATTAAAAAAGCAAAGAAAAACAGAAAGGCTAAGTGCAAATAGGAGTACATTTGAACAACTGCTAAACAAAGTGTGCTGACAGAGAAGATTATTGCCCTTTTTAATTCACACTACAGGCCTGTCAAACAAAGGAGAGAAAAGGATAGTCCTGGAGAAGGTTGTTTGCTAATATAAGACTGATGACTTATTACCCCCTAAATGGAACTAGAGCAGCCTCAGTGGGCAGAACAGAGGCCCAGGGATTTGCTTTGAGCAGGAGGTCAGGGAAGCAAGGTAGCAGTGGGTTGTCGATGGAATTGGTTTGGCTTGTGGGAACTGCCAGTGCTTCCTGCTGATGTTTCGGTGGATTCCATTGTGGTCACCTTCAAATGCACTTTCCATAGCTGAAGCCATGTGCAAAGCAGAGAAATGATGGAAGTTTGACTGCCTGGTTTGGGGTTATTTGAGGAAATTCAGAGAAGAAAGTTCCTGCCTCAGAAACAATTTTATTAGACTATTTGTTGTTGAAAGTGCTTTGTAAACTGGAAAACACTATACAAACTTGATTATTATTGTGTATGTTTGAGGATCTAGTATTCTGTGCTCTTAGGTAACCACCTACCCATGGATGCAAATTCATTTTTGCCGGGGAAGCAAAGGGCAAATTAATTCTTTGAGGATTCTATAAATTAAAACACACATATGAACAATGTAAAAGAGAAATTGCTTTTGAGGATACTGTATGTATTATATTAACAGCCTTTCCTAAAGCAGTTAGGGACTGGCTTTCTATTCTGAACCTGTCAGCCAGGCCATGATTGACTGGTGGTCCCAATAGCTGGCCTCCCTTCAGAATTTCTGGGATTCAAACTTCACTACATTGTCATCATCTGTAATAACACAATGGTAACAACAAGGGTTCAAACTCATAGAATATATTAAGATTCAAAAAGGTCTTTTAGATACAATATTTCTCATATGAGTTGTTCTTCATAACCATTCTGAAGAAGTAGATGGAATGACAGGATGGATGGAGGGCCTAGTTTGCAGATATACCTTAAACAGAGAGAGAGAGAGAGAGAGAGAGAGAGAGAGAGAGAGAGAGAGAGAGAGAGAGAGAGAGAGAGGATTATATATAAATTGGCTTTGTGATGCTGCCAGTCCACTCAACATCTCAGTGTCCCAGTTGACTCTCTAAGATTATAAACAGTAAAACAATTACTAACTAGTATTAATCCAGACCCCTAATAATTCCCTATACTGATAAAATCATAAATAGGGAGTTTAAAAATGTTTTGAGAAATAGTATTATGTTATTCATTTTGAAAGAAAAAAATTGAGAAATATTAGTTTCACAAAGATGAAGTGTTCAGCTCATAAGCATATGAGAAAAGATTCACTCCCAGGGTTTCTGATGATGACTCCAAGTTCGGTAATCTCTCCACTCTGTCCCTTCATGCAAATACAGTCAATTCTCAATATTCACACATTTAATTTTTGCATTGAAGCATTTGTATGATTTTATTAGGAACCTTATTTTTCCTTTCACGTTAGCAACTTTGCACCTTCAAGGAGAAACAATGCCCACAAGTTTGTGGAGAAGCCACCTCACTGGTCTCATTTACCTTGCTGTGGTAGAATGAGTGACAATCCAAGAAGGACACCTGTATGTGCCCTCAGATTTTTACAGAGAGCTTACTGTCCTATTGACTTTACAAGCCGAAGAAAACATGGTATCACTGAGAAACCTGGGATTAAAATATTATGGCCAATGCCATAAGTAGAAAGGAGTCTTTTCTTCTTGGACTACCTCTGTCTTTTTTGCCCCCAGTTAGCAGTCTTTGTTTTGCAAACTGCACTTAAGTACTTAATTCCACAAAAGATAAACTTTGGTCAAGTAGGGGATGGTTTGACCTTTCAATGAATATTTTCTCTTTCTATCTCTCTCTCTCTCTCTCTCTCTCTCTCTCTCTCTCTCTCTCTCTCTCTCTCTTTCTTATTTGTGATTTCAACAGTTTAGGGAGCTTCACCAACCAAAACGGATCATACCTCTGCTTTGCTCTGCAAACTGCCTCTGCCTCCTTAAGACACCTGACTTGAGAAGATTAAAATGAGAATATGTAATCAGTACCCCAGGATAGCTTTTCCTTTTTTCACCAAAAAATGATTTTCCCCACAGGTGAATCTGTAATATTAGGATGACATCTAACTTTGGCAATAACTAATAAAGCAAAAATGTAATCACCACCCATTCATCTAGGTTGGGTCATTGGGTCTGGCAGCCCAGGCTGAAATGACAGCTGAGCATACATACTGCTCACTTGCAATGTGGCTAGTTCCACTCTCTTGACTCTGTACTCCTTGGCTGTCTATGTACTCTATGATAGACCGATATAGTCAATCCCCCAAACCCTTTTCATTTTCAAAGAGATGGAGCCATATAAGTGACTCATAAAAGTCTCAATATGCATCACAGATCTCATCACATTATTTTCCCCTCCAAAGTCAACCTTCCTAATTTCCCTATTATTGGCAAGAAGATACCAGTTTCAAATATGTCACTATTCATCTAGTTTATCTGAGTTTGCAACCTTTGTGGATTGTTTCTATATTATCGATGCCACATAAATAGCAGTGCCTTTGGGAGAAATATTAGAATTTTTATTTCAGAAATAGTGGGAACTCTTAGACGAGGACCTCTACCAATGCATGGACTCATCAGTACCTTCTCTAAAACTTAAGAATCATAGAAGTGCTAGAAAGATGTCAGATCACTAAGACTTTAGTTGACTTACATAGGGTCACATAGTCAATATGCCTCATTGAACTAATATTTTCCTGGCTCTGAGACAAGGCCTTTCTGTCCACTCTTTTTTTCATAACTAACCATAAATTCCAGAAGTTCTTTCTTTTGCTAACAGTGCCCTGCTATTGAAATGTCTTTTTTTTAAAAAAAAAAAAAAACATGTGCCAAGAAAGGACTAATAATGTTGAATTATATTCTAAAATGTTATTTTGGACAAGTAGTCATAGCTGTAGAACTATAAGAGACATCTAATCTGATCCCACATTTATAGTTGCGAAACCCATGACCCAGGACAAACAAGTGAGCCACTTGCTAAGGACACACAACTGTATCAGCAGGGATTTGAAGCCAGGTCACCTGACACAAGTAAATTGTCTTCCATGGTGTCATCCCTCAACCCCAGTTCTTACTCTGTCTATGACAACCCAAGTCACTTAGAACGAAAAAAAAAGAAATTTTACCATTCCTTGATCTGTTTGGCACCTATGTTTCTTTTTTATTTATATCTAAAAGTATTCTTTTTTTTTTTTTTTTGGCAGTCTCAGTAGATGTGGTCTGATTGATAATGATCCTGAAAGAGTTAAATGTTAACCAGAACATCCTAACAAGATAATTATTTATTTTGTATTTTTATATGCTTGAGAAATCATTGTTCAGAAATTAGAGATAAAAGATAATGGTCTTGAAAACAGCTATTTGAAATAATTCATGTAATAAGCATGGAATTATATTTTCTTTGCATACTTTTTTCTATAATCTATCAGTTCTAAGAATAAATAAGTTGTTCGTTTTTCATTTTCAAACTGTTGTTTCTTTTATAATTGCAAAGTACCCTGTGGTAATGTTAACTGTAAGCAGTTTTTAAAGACATCACAAGATTGGAGGCCAACTGTTTCTGAAGAGAAATATTTACTGACAGTCTAATTCAAATATCAAAGATCTGAGGAAAGAAAGCATGGCTAACTAAGAGCTGAAAATAGACCTTATTAACTGTATCAATCTGCATTAAGCTCAGAGGAAAGAACTCTAATGACAAAGAGGAAGCATTTAAAAGAAAAGGTCAAGAAGTGAAATTAGATCAGAGGTAAAAATTGAACAAACTGGCTTAAGCCTCTTGAATAGCTAATATAAGCAGATAATTGGCAATAGAGTAAAAATTTTTTCCATATTGGTAAGGTTCAGGACATTGATTAAAGGAAGGATGATCACTGGATCTATAGTACTTCACTCCAAACCTCAGCTCTGATACCTACTCTTGGTGTGGGCTTGGCAAAGTCACTACACTGACTTCAGGCTCAATTTTTTTTATCTCTGAATTAACAGAGTTGAATAGATAACCTTTTAGCTTAAGATCTCTGATCTTGCAACATTAAGTTGTAACTCAGCACATCCTTTACATCATTCTCAAGTCTTCTCTGATCCACCATCATAGAAAAGCATTGGATTGTCATAGGGACTTTGCAATAATTAAGAAATGGACAGTCTGATCAGGACTTGACAGATGATTCACCTTTCTCTTTATTTTAATCTATGCCATTTAATAGATACTTTACTCTTTATCACCTTATTGAATGGAAAGGTTTCATGAAAATCTTGGCTGTAGAGGAAGATGCAGAGAATAGATATATGGAAGAATACTTAGGAAGGATCATAACTGGTAGACCAAGAGGAACGGGAGTAAGGGCCTCACTTATTCCAAGTAAAGAATTCAAAGACAGTGGGAATAAACATTTACATTGTAATTTTAAAAAGCATGAGTAAAAATTTTTTTTTAAATTTGTTATTATGAACCCTCAGAAATACATAACTAAGTTTATGCAGACAATTATTACCCAAAATGCATATATATGGTTGATAAAATCAAATTAAGTTGAATTATTATATATCTTATGGCATTTCTTTTTATTCTATAAGTCTTTTGACTTTAGTTAGGTTCAAATAGAATCACAGATTGTCTGTAAAATATAAAATCAAATTAGAACCCAGCATGGACTCCTTTAAGGGTGAGCATCTCCTGACCTTGTGGATTCCATAGAGTCAGGAATGGTCTACTCTTATTCTGAAAAAATCAATGGGATGAGGCAATAGTCTGTTTTTTTGGACAAAAATGGAGACATGGATTCCAAGATCATTTGTCAGTAGCTCTATGATCTAATCTTCTTGCCGTGAAGATTAAAGAAAAGAATAGGAGAGAGGTATGAAACCAAATAAAAAGAAAATAAAAAATGAATAGAAAATTTTTTTAATTAAAATTTTAAAATGGACTTAGTTTCGGGACCTTTGATTTCACTAGCGTGGTCTGGTGTAGAGCAGTTAATAGTCTTAGAAAATTACATGAAACATGGAAAGGCCATGTAACTTTGCTACAGTTACATTTCTAATATATGCCTGAGACAAGTCAGAATCCAGATCTTCTTGTGCTTCTCTGTCCCTAAACAGGTTATTACCTCATTTCATTGATGTTTTTCAGTATAAAAGTAGACCGTGCCTGACTCTGTGGAATCCAGGAAGTCAAGTTCACTTTCATCGTAGTCCATGTTGGTTTATAATTTGAATTTTATATTTTACAGACAATCTGTGATTCTATTTGAACCTAAGGACAAAGGATTTGTAGACTCATTTTTCTCATTTATAAAACAATGGGATTGGAGTTGGTGGTTTCTAACTTCTCCAACTCTACCTCTCTAATTCTATTGTACCAATACTTGCCAAGTTGTTTCTGACAAATATTAAAAAAAAAGACACTGCTTGTTGTTGGAACAAGACAAACCATTCATTGGTTCATTTTGAGAGCCCTGAAATTTGTTGGTCTTAGGAAACCACGTCCTTGAGAAGAACATGTGATGAAACCACGCCCACCTTAGTTGAGCATCATTCTTTATTCCTTGCAAATTCATTTCTAGAAGTTTTGGGATATTTCATTTGTCAACATTCATTCACTAAATCTTAAACACCACTGAGACTTGATTTCGGGGAGAATGAGCAATAGGAAAATTAAAAGGGAAGATTGGAATGGTTTCTATGCTCCACTCAGTCACCAAGTTGACCTTCCTAAAGCAGTTTGGCCATATCAACCCTCTCCCCACCAGTAAATAAATCACAGTGGTTCCCTAAAAGCTCAAGGATAAATTTTTTTTTGGCATTTGAAATTCTGATCTTCTGTTTCTTCTGCTTTTTATACATTATTCTTCCCAACTTAATGAACTCTACCAAACTAGTCTTCATGCTGTTACACAAACATAATGCTCTATCTCCTATTTTTGTGCCTTTGTGCGGTCCTACATGGAAGTCAAATCAAATTAAGAAACCTTTATTAAATACCTATTCTTTATCAGACACAAAGCTATGCCCTGTAGATACAAAGAAAGGCAAAACAAACCAGAGAAACCTTTGGCCAAGCAAACAAATAGTCCCTGCCCCCAAGGATCACATAGTCTAATCAGAGAGGCAGGCTGCAGATAATTGTGTACAAACACAACACAAACAGAATAAAATGGAGATCGTTTCAATGAGAAGATACTAAGATTAAGGACTGGGAAAGGTTTCTTGCAGAAGTTAAGCTTTTTTTAAAAGATCAAAAAGTAGGAGGAAGAGATAAGAGAGTTCCAGGCATGAAGGGGACAACTAGTATAATTGAGATCAGGAAATGTATTAAAATGTCTAGGGATAGGAAGGAGACCAGTGTCACCATAGCTCAGGGTACATGGTGGGGAATCAGATGTAAGAAGATAGCAATGGAAGGAAGGGGCCAAGTTATGAAAGGCTTTGGAAACCAAACAGAGGATTTTTATATTTGATCCCAGAGATGATAGGGAGCTACTTGAGTTTATTAGTTTGGGGGTGGGAGGTGGACAGGAGGGTGACATGGCCAAATATACATTATAAGATCCTTTTGGCAGCTGATTAAAGGCTAGACTGGGGTGGTGAGGGACATGAGTCAGAAACACCCACTAGAATGATATTGCAATAGTCCAGGTGTAAGGTGAGGATGGGCTGCTACAAGGTGGTGAGAGGAGAGAAGAGTCTATG
This sequence comes from Macrotis lagotis, assembly GCF_037893015.1. Taxonomy (NCBI): domain Eukaryota; kingdom Metazoa; phylum Chordata; class Mammalia; order Peramelemorphia; family Peramelidae; genus Macrotis; species Macrotis lagotis. Next base: position 4,746,750 of record NC_133660.1, on the reverse strand, counting down.
AAGGTAGAGATGACAGGACTTAAAAGCTGAAACTATATTGGGGGTGAATAAGATTGGGGAGTCAAGGAAGATACCTAGCTTGTGAGCCACTCTTAGCTTCATTCATGACTCAGTCAAAATACCACCTGATGCATGAAACCCTAATTCTTAGAATTTCCTTTCCCAAGAATTTTTTACATATATTTTACCTGAATATTCCTACATATTCCTGTTATGGATTCAATTTCTTGATGGCAAAGACCCTTTGTGTTTTCTTCTTTATATTCTGAATATCCAGTACAGTACAGTATCCAGCCGGCAGTTGCTGTTTAATAGATATCTCTTTAATCAAAAACTATTTTATTGGGGGCAGCTAGGTGGTGTAGTGGATAAAGCACCGGCCTTGGAGTCAGGAGTACCTGGGTTCAAATCTGGTCTCAGACACTTAATAATTACCTAGCTGTGTGGCCTTGGGCAAGCCACTTAACCCCACTTGGCCTTGCAAAAACCTAAAAAAAAAAAAAAAAAAACACCTATTTTATTACCCTGAACAACTGATCATTAAGTTTCCTAGATTCTAACTCTTACAAATGTATTATATGTATATATATATATGTGTGTGTGTGTGTGTGTGATACATATGTTTATCTCTATTATATACATATGTATGTCTAAGTATCTATGGATAGTGTTCATTGTGTGCATACCCATTTTTTTTCATTGCAGCTTTTGTTTTTAGCTTCAAACTTGAACCAACCTATCAGTTCAAGTTCATCTGACCTTACATGTATTTCTCTTTTACAAGTCTATTAAAATCTGATTTACATTTCTATAGTAACAGCTAGCAAATACTTTATCTTTTAGAGTCCTACCTTCCTTAACCAGTTTGAAAAATCCTTGAGGCCATCCATGGTCTTCTTACTTTGCAGCACAATTCATTTCCCATGTCATGCTGGTTATATTTATAGCATGATAAAAACAACCATTATAGGTCAATAGCCAATTTAATGCCATCTGAACTTCCTGCCCATATGCTAGTAACAGTAATACACTCTTCATAGAGATGGATAATAAATGTATTTACAAACTTATGGAAAAAATCCAAAGCCCTACAAAGGAGAGAAAAAAATCCAGAGGAAGTGAAGGAAAGATATATCATTGGGTAACTAGGTAGTATAAGCAATAGATTTGATTATATGAAATATCACCATATCTTCAACAGGGAGAAAATTGAAGGCTGGGAGAAATGTTTGGTGATTGTAGCCTGCCTCTGCTGATAAGATCATAAAATCTATTTCAAGAAGTTGGACCTCAGGAAAATGAACTGCTTGAGGAAACAAATCTAAAAGTGTGAAATGCACAAAGCTAACAAAATATTTCCCAAGGAATTTGTACTCAAATTTCCATCAGTCAGGGGCTCCATGTTTGACCCCATCTCTTTATAACAGAAAAATTACAGAGATTGAAAATTTATCACTTGCTGAAATCTTCTGGGTCTTTGATGGTAAACCTGGAATATTTTAGGTAGAACTTAATATTTTTATAAATCTCTGATAATTTTAGCTCATGTCTCTGCCTTGAAAATTTGCCCCTACATGATGTTTTCTAATGTATTCTTAATCAGATGACAGTCTTTTTGAAGAAAAGGATATTGGAAAGCATTTGACCTTAGAGTAGCAAGAAGGTGTTACTGTTTGTCTCATATATATGTATGTATATGTATATGTAGAGAGAGAGAGAGAGAGACAGAGAGACAGAGAGACAGAGAGACAGAGACAGAGACAGACAGAGACAGACAGAGATGGACAGATAGAGACAGAGGGATGGAGACAGACACAGAGAGACAGACAGACAGACAGAGACAGATAGAGGGAGAGAGACAGAGACAGAGACAGAGACAGAGAGAGATGCAAACGTTTGTTCAGGAGAATAGAGCTCTAAGTCAAGTTTGCCTCTGGAGAATGGTTTAGTGCTGCTATACAGTGCCCAGGAAGTGTCCCCACTAAGGAAATTTTGTTGCTGTTTCGTCATTTTAGTTGTGTCCAACTCTTCTGACCTCATCTGAGATTTTTAATTGGCAATTTACTTTTCTCAAGTTCATTTTGCAGATGAGGAAACTGAAGCTAGCCGAGTTAAATGACTTGCCCAGAGTCACATATGTCCAAGGCCAGATTGGAACTCAGGAATCTGAGGCTTCCTGACTTCAGTTGGCTCATGCTATCCCCTGTGCCACCTAACTGCCTTCCAGAGGAACTACTGATAATTAGATGGTTAATCACAAGTCAGAAAAGAGGAATGTCAGGACATGAACAAGAGATGTCTTTAACTTTCTAGTTGTAGTGTCCCGAGTTCCTAACACGAAGTGATCATGGGTTTTCACTGAAAGACATTGAATTGTATAGGCACTTTATTTCTTTGTTTTTTGAGTAGATCTTGTGATTTCCCTGATACAGGGTGTCCTCCACTAAGGAAGTTCTTTCTGAGCAAGGGAAGTTTTAGAGAAAGAATTCTATCAGAGTCAGGTCTGAACTTAAGTCTTCTTTACTCTGCAAGCTTCCTTAGTGGACAGAACACAGGGTTTAGGGTCATGAATATCTGATTCCATCTCAGACATATTTCCTAGCTATGTGATCATGGGAAAGTCAATTAGAATTATAGCCCTGGAGATGAACAACTCTCACTCTTATGTTGCTTCTTCCAACATAGATGGATATTAGTTCCTCTTTCAAGTTTGCTGTGAGATCAAATAAGTGTCCCTTGAAGTTTGAAGAGTATTATATATGTATATGTATGTGTGTATATATATATATATATGCATATATATATATATATATATATGATGCCATTCAAGTCTCACAATAGCTTGATGAAGTTAGAACTACTGACACAATAATTATTTTCCTTTCACAGATAAGGAAATTGGGACTCAAAGTAACTAGTCCATGGTCATACACATATTAAAGATAAAAGGAGAGATTTTTCTTTCTTGGTTACAAGACAGCACTTTTTCTACTATACTACATTCATTGCCTCGAGAATTGACAATAAATTTTTAAATGTTACAGCAACATAGTTTGATCATTAACCAGTTAAGGGTCATCTCTTCATTTCTACCAAGAAAGCATAAGGGACAAGTTACTATAAATAAATGACGGCATCATTGAGAGAGAACATATTTTTTTTTTAATTTTACAACAACAGAATGGACCAAATATTCTTGTAAATTACATTAATGATATAGATTGCTTCTCCTAATGGAGCCTCTATGCTCCCTACCACACTGTATGCATATTTGCCAGTTAATAAGCCTGAACAGTGTTTCTGTTCGTGGAAAATGAATCTGAAACGATTGTCAGATTATCTGTTTGGCATGCTTGACTGGTATCTGGAATGGCACACCACTAATGCTCTATTACTCAGTGTCATTAAGTCATACCATGATTGAAAGGTGAATTTATATTTGCATCACAGGGCTCGGAACGGGATGTACTCTGGATTAATATAGGGCCCTGTGAAATGATGCTGCACGTATAAAATGAACCATCCATTTTAGAAAGCTGCTGTCTTTACTCTTGGAGGACTTCCTTCAAATGTATTCAGTATTCAAATGAATGTAAAAGAACTTTATTTTACATTTAATAATTCATGTATTTTATAGTAGAAAAGTTGGCTATTTCCTTATTCCATACTTCCCTTCTCCCCCCCCCCCCCCCCACTACAAAAGCTTTAGCTGGCAAGTGAGGGCCAGCAAATTAAACATGTTGGAAACAATTTCATATAGGGATATTTCAGAAGTTTTAATTAAAAAAGTAGGCCTCATATGATGGAAATATGGAATGAAAAGCTTTCTATCCCTTCACCAGAGGAATTAAATTCATACTTGTGCAGATTAATTAAGATCCTTTGAAATGAAACTATTTTATTTAAATAAAGCTTCTATGTCAGACAATTTAACAACTAAGTCACGAATTGGAAACTCTATAATGATTTCCATTTAAGTCTTTAAAAAAGCCTTTGTTTGGTATTCACTCAATAATTATCCTCATGAACATAACTCCCTTTGAATCCAAAAGACTCTAGCAATATTTTAAGAGGTTTGTAAGGGGAAAAAAAGAAAGGAAAAGAAAAAATACATTAGTTTGTGTTCTGTTTTGGAAAACTAGAAAAAGAACAAAATAAGTTATGATGATGATAATTCTTATTTTGGAGTGATACACGTTTTCTTCATTTAGCAGAGATAGGTAAAATCTGATGGAAGTTCAAATTCACGTATTCTTGTGCCTAGAATAATCTGAGTAATTTTCAAGTTTAACAAAACAAAACAAAGCCAGACCTCTATTTTGCTTTACATTCAAAAGAGAGTCACTTTTAATGAATCCAATTAAAGCATATTGCAAATACTCTCCAGTCCCATCAAGGAAATGAACCCCACCATTCAGTGTGCTACTTAATAAAATTAAATGCCTTTTATGTGAGAAGAGATTTGACATTAAAAATATAGTAAAGGAAACGTTGGGGGGGAAAGACAGGAAGTTACTCTTAAAGAAAAGGTGTCAAGGGAATAAATGATTGTTAAGATCCATGTGGACAGGTCAGTGTGTCTTGGGTCATGGTGGAGAAAACTACTTGGCAGTGTTGTGCCAGGCTCTGTATCGGCAACTTCCAGGGAATGCCAGCTTCTCTCACCCTGCTGTTTTCCATTCAGCCATTTTCTCCACAGTGATGCTTTTTTGGTTGGTTACATGCTTTCTTCATTAAAACCATCTTTAATCTCTATACTTTTTATAGATTAAAAAGTAGACCAGTCTTTACTCTTTCTTCTTGCTTTTAATACTTGTAAACTATTGCACACCACACAGTTATGTAGCATAGTAATAAGTTCGCAATCTACATATATGATTATGTTGTTGATCAAAAGATTTGAAATTATATTTGGTAACCCTCAAGAGAAAACAGTTGTTCTTATCTTTTTTTCCCCTCTGAAACGATAACGTGATGGCGGTAATCAGTTTTGGCATTTTGCCATTTCCCCTCAGATTTAAGATTAAGAAGCTTTATATTGTGTGATTTAAAATTTTCTTATTTTGATTTTATTTGATTTCCCACCCAGTCCCCTTTCTTTGATAGGAACAAGAAGAAGAATTATTTCCAGAGCGACATGATAGATAGTCTGGCTTTTCCGAACTGTTAATCTATCTTATTTAGAGAGTAAAAATGTCATCGCTTGTAACAAGGCAGGTCCCAGCAACAAGTAAAGCATAATTAGTAGCTACTGCTTAGTAAACCAGCAACATTTAGTGAAAATACATTTTCAGCATAATCAGCTGAACATTTTTACATTCTCCCTTTAGGTTGGAGAACCATTTTTATTTCATTTGATCCTCAGAAACCTCCTGCAAGGTGGGTGCTATTATGTCCACTTTAGATATCAGGAAGGTGATATGGACGGAGAGTAAATGATTTGCTCAGAGTTCCTAAGTGTCTGAAGCAGGATTTGAACTGAGGTCTTTCCACCTCCCAACTGTAGCACTCTAACCACAGCCCTACCTAGTGGACTCACTCAAGAAACAAACACTTGTGCCCAAAGAGCTTCTTACTTTTTTTACTGCTAAGGCCAAAGGTGAGATTCCCTACAAATAGGGAAATTTAGATTTCCAATGCTGTGCTGATTGCATTAAGCTTCTGCCAGTGCTCAGCCTCCTAAATGTAACACATAATCAATGAAAAGAATTTGGTCTAACTTTCTGAACATAATCAACTAAGTAAATGAAGAATGCCTTTAATTCAATTGATCAGCCAGCAAGTATTTAGTAGTCCTACTGAATGAGGTACTGCTGAAGGAAGCTATCTCTCCTCTCAAGAAGCTTGAACTGGGGCAGCTAGGTGGTGCAGTGGATAGAGCACTGGCCCTGAAGTCAGGAGTATCTGAGTTCAAATCCAATCTCAGACACTTAACACTTATGTTGCTGTGTGATCTTGGCCAAGTCACTTAACACCATTGCCTTGCAAAAAAAAAAAAGAAGAAGCTTGCATTCCATTGGGGTTGGCCAACAAATTTATATGAAAAGATACACAGAATGTGTTTGTGTGTGTGTGTGTATGTATGTATGTATAAAAGTAAATTTAAAGTTAAATCCAGGAGAGTTTGGGAGGGAGGATATAAACAATTGGAAGAATGGGCAAAGGATTACTTAAGAAGCTGCTGCTTAAACTATCTAATAAAGGAAAATGAAGTCTAGGAGGCAGAGGTAAAGAGATGCATCCCAAGACAGATGAATGGGATATAGAGTAGAACATCTGAGACACACACACACACACACACACACACACACACACACACACACACACACACAGACAAAGCCTTTATTTTAGTTGGCTTGTAGAATGTGAGAGAGAGAATCATGTCTATTGAATCTAGAAAGATAATTTGAGACCAGGATGTATAGGTCTTTAAAATAATTAGACATGTCAAGTGAGGGAATGTGAACAGGAGAAATGAAATTCTACTTAACTCAAGGTTACAAACCTAGGGATTTGCAAGAATAGTCATTCTTTGAACAAAAATTGAGGAAATGATTTAGGAGAAAAGATAGTGAATTCAGTTTGGGACATGTTGAGTTTAACAGCTAGTTTGAAATGTCCAATGACCAAGTGGTGATTGAGGCTGAAATGTAGAGAAGATGAAAAGATGATTAGGAATAGGAGCATGGTTAAGGATATTTGCAAAATGAGTTATGGGATGCAGTTTATTATTTAATGTAAGCATAGATACTCAAAGTAAGATATAAAATCACCATGATTCTATTATTAAATGTAAGTTACAGAAATTTGGGTTTATCACTCTTAACTGGACAACTAAGGTTGCAATTATATAATACGATTCAAAGGGCAATTAATCCTGCTTTTAGCTGGTAAGGTAGAGACAATTAATCACTTCTACATACTGTCCACCTCCCTTCCTGTTAAGTGTCCCTAAGGTTTTGTGATTGTATGTCTTAAATTTTTAAAATTGTTTTCTCTCACTAACCCGCCGTTGACCCATACAAATTTCATTTGGAGCCTCGCCACTTAGTAGTCATGTTTTTCTGACACCCTGAAGTCCCCAGGTTTCTGGTTTCATGGTCCTCACAATTGGTGGGAATATATACTTCAACTGACTCATCTCCCTGTGAAAAACTCAATGCAGAGTTTCTTTTTCATTATTTAACACTTTGGTTATGGTATTTCATTTGAACTTTAGAATTCTTCAGCTCCACTTACTGTAGAGTTGACAAGGGGCTTTTAACCTCTCTATGTAGCCGACAAAAAGCAGACAAAGAATAATTCCTGATCCTTCGGTTATCCTTTTTTTCAATTTCACAAAATATGCAAGAGATGGGATGTAGAATTAGTAGATTCAGTTTGGCATAAATCAATATTCATGCCCAAGATAAGATTGTGTGGAGGTTGGTGGTGACTTACTTGTCCAGACACAGACAGCTAATTCTCACTGATGAATTTTGCTGGACTTTATAACTTTATGATGTCTTATCTATTACTTCCCTTATTAGAGAAAAAGTTTATATTTTCATTCTAGTGATACAGAGAGAAAGCTTCACCCAAATATAGTCAGGATAGGAGAAGCTAATGGGAGGGTGTATATGGTTAATTATTTTATAGATTTAAGGGAAGAAAAATATCAATGGGATCCCATAGAGATACCAATTCTCAATGCTTAAAAACACCTCTAATCAGACAACTCTTAATGATTCTAGCTTGATATTTGTCGTCTTCAACGGTCTTTGACTAATTCTCATGTCTTAAAGAAAGATGGAATGGCTTGGAAATGCTAAGATTAAAATGCCAGATGTAGCACATGAATCAATTGTAAATGACAAAAATGAACAGTAATGATTTCATTTCCTTAGAAACCAATTCATTATTATGCAGCTTACCAGTGACACCCAATGCTCAGCTCCTCCCAGCAGGCAGACTTATTATTCACTGAAGAATTGTATTTGTTTGTGTGTGTGTGTGTGTGTGTGTGTGTGTGTGTGTGTGTGTGTGTGTGTGTGTGTGTTTTAATTTGAAGGAATCAAACTAGTGGTATGCTTTTCTCTTTTAAATAAAGTTTATGTTATGAAGTAGCTTTGATAGTTTACAAACAGGCTTTGTTAGGATTTCTGAGTTGAAATTCATTGTTTTCTGGATGTTCAAAAAATACCAGGGAATATCTTGTGCTTTCTATCCACAAGGCTAAATATCTAGTTTAGGAGCAGAAGAGAATTCTCTATTTGGTCAGTTTCTAGTAAAAAGGAGTGTTGTGTTACTGTATTTTATTTCTAAAGACAATTTTTAGATAAATAAATTAGTATTCAATATAAAGTTCTGTTATTAAATGAGATAAAATAGTTTCAATTCATAAACAATAAAATGCCTCAACTTTGGCTATATGGTATAGAAATAAGGTAATAAAATATTTTCAATTAATAAGTCCATCAACAAGCATTTCTTGAGTGTCTACTACTTTCCAAATTCTCTGTCCCTACTGTTGGGGTGCTTTATACTCTGATATAATGTGTACAATATAATATACATATATATATGCATATATATATATATATATATATATATATATATATATATATATATATACATACAGTATATACGATATACACTCCAAATAAATACATGTATTTTTTTTTGGAAGGAAGAAACTTAAGGGGAGAAAGATTTGAAACCAGATTGAAATTATGACTAGAACATCATGATGATTCCACAGTTTTATAACATTCACATTTCCTAAGTAATAATAAATAGCAACCTTTTGTTTATCAATTGTCACTCCTTAAAAACTCAAATATCAATTCTCATTTTAGCTCCATAAGCAGCATTCCCATGGGGTAAAACTGAAATAATATGCATTCGATTCACTTGATAGTCCTGGCAACCAAATCAATAAAAGTGTCCACTATTGGAACTCAGAACATACAGAAGGATCAGAATAATGTACTGGTAGGGGAAAAAAAAAACCCAAAAAGCCTGAATTTAGGAGTTGGAAGATCTGGGTTCAAGTTCAGATTGTTTTGTTCTTGAAGCATGTGACCTTCAATAACTTCTCTGAGCCTCAGTTTCCAAAATGAGAGGACTGAATTATATGACATTTAAAATTCAATTCTTAATAGACAATCTTCTTACACTGAGATATATGATACGGGAAGAGTCCTTCCAAGTCTAAAAGTCTCTGACTCTCTGAGAGTTAGGTTGAGGACCCTCATTTCTGACTTCCATTTTTATACCCTTTCCATTGACCATGATGCCACTATATTTGCTAAGATGAGATTAGTATTCCAGCCCTAAAGTGTGTTGGGTCTAAAATGTCTGCCTTGACAGGTTACATTAATCAAATTCACTGGATAATTGCCAAACCCACGTTACTTTGCTGTATAGACACTTCAACAAAGAGAAGTGACATCTCCTGTTCATTTGATTACCTTCGGCAGGTAATCTGCATAATTGAGTCTCCAAGGTGCATTTCAAAAATACCTTTATTACTGCAGAGACATAGCTTAAATGTTGAGGTTTACTACATTTTTAGAAACATGAACTTACTCACATTACACAATTCTCCTTTATTATGTCTACTTTTTTTCATGATACTCATGACTTCATCCTGAATTCTGTTTTTACCCCTTTTTCCTTTCTAAATTTGGAATCATGTTTTATGTGCTTTACTACATGTACTTTTTATATATCTATGTGCTTATATACATACTTGCATACACAGTCTATATTTATGAATATATGGTAGTATATGGTTGAATAAACAAGGCAGATAATTGAGGAAATATGGTCCATGGTAATGAAAAAAAAAATAATGGCTATTTTCAGCTGTGGTTATATTTGTATCCTGTTCAACTATATAATTTTCTCCCCATTCAGTCACCTAAAAAAAATAAGCTCTATCAGATTGCAGGAAGAAAGGATTGTGGGAATCAGTTAAGCAAATAAAAAGTCAATATTTGGTTCCAACTGACAATCACATAACCACAAGGATGAAAACAAGGAAATCAGAAGAAATCTCTGCACTGTCTCTTATTGAGTTTAAAATAAATATTTCCTCTTGATGGATTCAATAAGAACTGCTGTGTTTTGACTGGGAATTTTCAGGGTGAACTGGTGAAGTGCTTTGCCCTTGAACACAAGTAACATCATAAATTTATTGAACTCCTACTGTGTACAAGATACTGCCTTAAGAGAGATAGAAACACAGAGGATCTAAGTGTCCCAACATCATGTTAAAGTTAGAATTTACTTTACAGTTCCTTTAACTACTTTATAGTTATTATCCATGGCACTGATAACCTTGGGAAAAAGACAAAAGTAAATGACAGCTAACCATGAAATTATATTATTTAATATACCATAACAGTACTACATTTTATTCATTTTTCATTTTGATAGATGAGCAGTCAAATATAAAACCAAGATTGTGTTTTGAGATAGGCAAGCCTCAGTGAATTTTTAGATAGGTGTGCTCATGTACAGCAATACTAGTATAGATAATCCAGAAATCATTTATAAGTTTACTTTAGGAGATATTTAAAAGTAGATATTTCTAATATTGTGGAAATGTGTAGGATTTGTGATTACTTTAACTTGGGAAATTCTAGCTGCCAAAGCAGAGGATTGGACAGTCATCCATCAAAATGTGATCATTCCTAGGGAATTTCTTGAGGTGCATGCAGCCTAAGGGACTTGCCCAAAGTAAAGTAACAGTGTCAGAATTTGAACCCGGGTCTTTGTATTTCCAAAACTAGAACTACCATGGCCTAATTCCTCCTATGTGAGGATAATACCCAACAGTAAACCAAAACACAATGAAAATGTGATGCAGTTCTGATTCTGTGCTCACAATTGGGCTGTCAAGTCAATTGACTGACAGTACCATAAGATGAAGGTGCATTTTGAAGACTTCTCTAGTTCTGCCCCTTCCCAGAAGTGCAAGCCCTATTGCCACTAAGAGCCTAACCTTCTACCTTTTTCATACTTCCAGCTATGTCCCTATATTACATATCCCCTTTGTTTCTGGGGAGCGGAAACATCCTCAAATCACTGCTTTTTCTATTTTCAAGGCAATTAGAACACTTCACACTCCACCATGCTATTTTTCACAACCTCACAAATTTTGTGGTATGCATATTCACTTAGGAAAGCTAGTCTGACCGTGTAGACAGGCACCTTGGGGTACACATTCTGTCTGGTTAATAAATGATTGTTGATTAATTGATTGATTAACTACCCCCCTTTAGTGCTAGGGCATCCCCCCAACCCCCAAATCCCCACTGACCTCAAAGTCAGGAGTACCTGGATTCAAGTCATACCTTTGACATATATACACTATGTGACCCTGGGCAAGAGGCATTTTTGCTCTCGGTGTTTTAGGCAACAATTATTCTGGTTCTAAGAGGCAGAAAAATTATCTTTCTCTAATCTTAGAGGGTCTTTCCATTTAAAATTCCCATCCTGATATCCATATAACTTAAAGTACTATCTGTGAATAAGACTAACTTACCAATTCTGCTATCCATTCAGCATCAGTATTAGATAACCCAAGAATGCAAAATTCTGTTAGTTATTTTATTAGGTAGGCTATTAAGGGTACTTTTCCAGATGAGAATTAAAATGGCAATCAGTATTTTGTTTTCTCCAAGAAATCACACCAATCTATACCTACAGAGGCATATGTGTGTATTTTCTAGATCAAAAAACAGAAAATCCTTCCACAGACTGAGGCTATATCATTCCAGTAATCAGTATTAAGGGTCCCTAAGTGCCTATTAAAGCAGTAGACTACAGTGGCTCCAGACCTGTCATTGTCTATTTTGGGTCAATAATGCTTATGCACATTTAATAGACTAAAGTTTATCGGTCCTAGCAAACTAATGAGTCACTTTTTTAGCATTCTAAATACAATAAATGTAGATAAAGCAGATTATAATGACCAGTCAGTTCAATAAAAGGGACTTATTAAGTTTCAAGGAAGTTGTAAATATTTTAACACTCCTATGAATGATACCATACCCTTAAAAAAATCAAGTTCATTATTGATTGAGTTCAGACTCCTTTCTAGGAGCAAATAAGGATCTTGTGAAAGTTCTATTATCAATCAAATGTTGACTTGAAGGAACACACTACTAAAATGATTTCAAAGCACCTGAGTGGGGTGCTTTGAATGAGAGGCTATGACTCATACTCCTTTGTTTAAAAGTCTGTATACAATGTTATTGAAGTAATATTTTGTAAAAATAAGTAAAATGATAAATAAATAAAATACAAAGGATGAAAAAAAGAAAAAAGAAATGTGTCATTAATTTTATATGTTGTGTGTATGACAGAAATTTAGGGGTAATTTTACCTTCCAATGATGTCCACAGCACTCTGATTGGCACAGAGTAGTCATTTAAAAAATGTTTGCTGAGTTGAATTGATTGAAATATTTTTGCAGCAAATCAGGGAAATGTAAATTTTAAAATCTCGAACACCTTTTTATTGCCAGGAGACCACAAGCACAGGCATATCTCTCCAAACTGGAATTGCTTTGTGAACAACCAGTGAGATATTTGTCTTCCAAGGATCAGTCTAAATTCAGAAAGACTCATCCACAGGTGATCAATTGTTTTTAACCACAGCAACTCTGGAGACCATCTTAGCAAGACAGATTATGTTAGTGGTGGGTGTGCTAACACCAAAGAAATCATCTATCCCTGAAATATCAGAGTAATGAGTTAAAAATTTAGAAGCAGATATTGACAGTTCAATGCCATCAATTTGGGGGCAACTAAGGTGGCACAGTGGATAGAACACCAGCTTTGGAATCATGAGGACCTGAGTTCAAATCTGACCTCAGACACGTAATGCTTACATAGCTGTGTGACCTTGGGCAAGTCACTTAACCCCCACTGCCTTGCAAAAACAAACAAACAAAAAAACCCAATGCCATTAGTTTGCTAACTATTGACTAAATCTAAATTCTTCCTGGACCAGGGAGGCCATAGTCTTAATTTTGGAGCCTAATGACCTCCAACACAGCAGATGAAGAATGGAAAAGATTGTCAAGAATGGTGTATGTGATTGCAATAATGATCCAAACTCATGTTCTCTGTTCTTCAGATTTGAAGCACAGCCCAATACACAAGACTTCCCCAGGGATATGGGCATAGGTGTAGCAAGGGATGGGTGGGTGGGTGAATTCAGGAAACATTAAATCCCATAAAAACTATGCTACTCTTCCATGAAGGTTCTCCTGTTCCTCTGCTTGTCAAGACAATCAGTCACAAACAAGGAAAACATTAGGCTCACTAGCTCAGTGGGGGGATGAGGATGATTAACGATGAGAATGGGAACAAGGATAGTGGTGGTAGTAGTGATGTTGATGATGATGATGATGATGATGATGATGGTGGTAATGATGATAATTAAGTTCTGCAGAGGATTTTGAAGATATTATCTGATTTTAACTTGGCAACAACATTGAGTTATGTGCTATTATTAACTTCATTTTACAGATAAAACTGAGACTGGAAAAGTAAATTACAGGGGCATCTAGGTGGCACAGTGGATAGAGCACCAGCCCTGGAGTCAGGAGGACCTGGGTTCAAATCCGGTCTCAGACACTTCATAATGACCCATCTGTGTGGCCTTGGGCAAGCCACTTCACCCCATTGCCTAACAACAACAACAAAAAAAAAAAACTAAAAAAAAAAGTAAATTATCTGCTCACAGTTAATAAGTTTCTGAGGCTAGATTCAAACTCAGAACTTCCTGACTCCTAATCTCATAATCTTCTTGGGACTGCTTTGGCTTCAATCAATCTCTCCTTAGAATTGTGGCCAAACTTAAAAGAGGAGAAGGGGTGTCAATGTTTTCTGGATTCATTTCCCTGGAATCTTGGGGGGGGGGTCTTTATATTCTTTTAAGTTTAGCTGTTACTTTGATAAGATGGTTAAATGATTACATTTTTCCCTTTGAGAGTAATCTTTTCTTCTGTACTTAGATATATGAGTTTTTTGAAATGTCACTTAACCCCTCTTAGCCTGTTTCCTCTTCTGGAAAATGGCAGTATTCATGGCAGCTACCTCAGAGAGTCAACCTGAGGATCTAATAAGATAACATTTGCAAAGTGTTTTGCAAACCTTAAAGTGCTGTATAAAGATTAGATATATTATTTTAATTATATGATGTGTCATATTATGTATGACATATTGATATATTAACGTTTGGGGAGGTACATAAGAAAAAAATTATTGCAGATTATGAGTCATAAGGGATAATAAGCATTAAAGTGGGAAATGTAGAAGTTTATGGTTTTTTCCTAAATTCTTCTGTTGTGTTACATCCTACTAAATAGAGAAGCAAAGTGGAGGGAGGGAAATCGCATGTATGGACACAATTCATTGTCTGTGACTGATGTTTCCGGAGAGAAACAGGGAGAACAAGATTTCAGTTTGACCCTAGCTAGTACCACAGCTGCTAAAATATTAAGAACATTAAATGTAGGTTAATCAGAAATGCGAGTGTAGGCCAGATTCCTCCAGGCAGTTTTCACCTTCCTTGTGTGTTCCCTCACTCCTTGCAATCAGAATGAGATCTCATTTGCCTTTTTCATCCAAATAAAGACTGACAGAGATGGTGAGCATAGTAGATATCACAAATATCCTATTTCTTTGATAATGTGTTGGTTTTATAACATTGCTTACCAGGGAATGTGGTTTACATTCATTTGATTAGTTTCCAAAAAAAATATTCCCTTCTTTTACTTTTTAGATATCTTTTGTTTCCATCATACATTTTATTCCTTATTTTTAAAGTGCTTATAATTAATAATTATATATTTTTTGAAATACATAAATGAATTGGGATTTTTTTCTAATGCTTTGAGCACAAAGCAGTCTCAATATGAATAATCTGGACATGCATGACCAAAATGGTCAGCTGTTCATATGCAAAAACATACATTTGTGTATAATTAGTCAATGTTTCTGGTCTGGGCTTTTATTTTTCATGATCTTGTAGCTGTTGTTTAATTTTTTACTCTTTCTTTGGTATGGACCATTGCTGACAGTTAATATATTTTTTAGAGTTAGGATATCTTAGAGATCATATAATCTAACCTCTTCATTTTGCAGCTGAGGAAAAGTCTCAGAGAAGTTTAATGCCCTGTTCAGATCACACAGTGACAATACTCAATCGACCCTTAATCTAGTGCCCTTTTTTCCATCATACCCTGATGTCTTCCTTATAACTGGAAGATGTTCACTCTGAACATATCTGAAATTTAGAACTAACCCTTCAGACATGGCTTGATAAGTCAATCGACATTTTAAACAGTTCTGTGGAATTTACCAAATCATCCTTCCATTGCACAACCCCCTCCTCCCCCTTACTTATTTTCTTGCTGATCTGCCATGAAACTGTGAACAAATTTAATGTCTGAATAACTATTCAGTCTCTCAATGACCTTGAAAAATTTCCTTTGCATCATTAAAAATTAATAAAATGCAAGTTTATGAGCAGACTAAGGGAATTTGTATCTACTGTGAGGTAATTGTTGTAGCATATTCAACTGGAAGCTGAAAAAGTTAAATACTCATATGGACAATTCACTTGACATTTGAGATCAAGTGCTTTTTTTCTTACTTCTGAGTTCAAATCCTGCCTCAGACTTTACTAGATATATGACCCTTGCTTAAACTAAACCTCTCTATGCTTCTGTTTCCTCATTTGTAAATTAGATTTAATGATAGCATTTACCTCACAGAATTGTTGTGAGGATAAAATTAGTTAATATATGTAAAGCACTTTGAAAACATCAAAGCATTATAAATGCTCACGTTGTTTACATATATAGCATATCTCTGTCATCTAACAATCCATCCAGGCATTCAGCTATCCATTTACATCCTTCTATCCACCATCTATCCATCTATCTATCCATCTATCCATCTATCCATCTATCATCTATTTATCTGTCTCTTTCTTTTCTTCCTTCCTTCCTTCCTTCCTTCCTTTCTTTCTTTTTCTTTCTTTCTTTCTTTCTTTCTTTCTTTCTTTCTTTCTTTCTTTCTTTCTTTCTTTCTTTCTTTCTATCAACCTATTTTCAAGAAAGTTCCATTTACTGTGTCATGGAGATAACACTGGATTTTCAAAGCTTTTGCGGAGATGCAAATACTGGGAATTCTTACCAAGTTAGCTTTAGTATGAACTTGGTACATGTCTTCTCTAAGGACCTGTCTAGCTAATTTTGAATAGAGAGTCATAAGAGGTTGCCTTATTTTATGGCAGAAATAACAAGCCAGTTTCTCTATTTTTGTCTGCCATGACTCTGAGGACCTCAAGTCCTTAATGGCCATCTGGAGTGATTGAATGTAGATTCAGAATGTTCCAAAAGTCTTAATTTTATTTTTAACAGCTTAAAACTCCCCAAAACTTTTGGAAAACCAGGTATAGCTGTTTTGCCTGAGTTAGATTTCAAGATATTCCTCAATCAATATTACAAACATACATTTTGGACTAAGTGCTGGAGTGAAATAGAGAACACGTTCTAGTCTTCTTCTCTGATATACCACTACCTCAGTATTTGTTTTTTCTATTCTCCATTGATCTGTTTGCAAATAATTAGGGTAAAGTAAGGCATGGCAGGTCCCCATCACCACTCCCACTCCCCATAATCCTTTCAATTTTGAACAAGTTTGCTAATAGGCACACTGAATAGAGCCTGTCAATAACAGAAGTTTTCATTTAGCCAGGCACAGCTGCGAATTTTATATTTTGTTTTCTGTATATCACTTTATTTGAGAAGATAACATGACTGACCCTGATGGTTCTTTGTGGTTGGGGCTGAAAATGCCAAAGGGAAAACAACTGGCCTTTGCAACCTTCCCTAAATGTTTAAAAGAAAAATCCTCACCTCCCTCCTCTGTCTTAGCCAAATCAAACAATCCATCAACAGTGATGACTAGTTAAGTAGATGGTGGAGCTGTGTTTCCAAGTCTGTAAAAATGATGCTCCTTATTTGATTTGTGAGAGAAGCCTGGATTGTCAGTTGGTTTTGCTCCATTCCTAGGAAAATTGTTTTCAGCTCATTTTGTCTTTCCTTTGGGTGACATATCACACAATCTTGTACTGCAGTGTCTGCTGCTTGCTTGCTCCATGCTATTAACATACATCTGGGCCACCCTTTGCACAGAACTGTCCCTAGGTAAAACCCTCAGCGGTCTGGGATGGAAGGAGACCGCAATTTACAGAGTCCATTATCACCTCTGGACGTGTAGAATGATAATGGAAGTGACAGAGGTACAGCTGAAAATTGGCTCTTAATATTTTATATGTTGAATCTAAGGGTTGGAAGTCTCATGCTGCTCTTTAGGGAAAATGAAGTTTGTGGGATATTTTGTTCTACTGGAAACTCATTGAGAAGGTAGGCAGATGACACTTGAAAAGAAAATGTATTTAAATTCTCTATTTTGTGTTAACCAATGCACCCCACTAGAAAATTAGAGAACAATGACATCAGGATGAAGCATTCAAGTGAGGGACAGAGCCTATACTAGATTTGTCAAGAACTTTAGAAAGACCATTCCTGAAATCTTACATTATGGACATTATGATGATCATTTAACCTAAATGATGGCATGAAAGGGATATCTTCAAATTACAGTTTAAAAACTCATCATTTTGCCTAAAATTTCTAAATAAAAGTTCAGAATTACCATTGTGTCATGGTATCACACATTAAGGCATTTGACAATCATTTATTAAGTGCATACTATATGCAAAATTTCTACTAGGTAACCAGGGTACCAAGAATGGACAAAAAAAAAAAAAAAACAGACCTGCCCTGTGTTTACACAGATAAGTAAGCATAAGGTGATAGGTTGTAGAGGGAAAGAGCACTTAAAATGAGGACATCTTTCTAAGAATATAAATTAGTGTTGACTTACATTGGTCAAAGAATTTCCTTACTTGATTTCCTTATTCCAATGAGATCACAGGCACAACTCCTGATTCCACCTTTATTCCTATTTCAATTCTATCTGAATTTAATTATTTCTTTCTTTTTAAATAGAAGAGAACAGGGAACTCTCGATGACAAGATTTGTGAATTGTTATCTACATTCTGGCATATGCTTTTATGAAATCATACTTTCTGGAAGGTAATATCACTGGAAGCAGTCTATTTTAAAGAATAAAAGCTTCAATTTCCTTTGGTGAATTTGGAGTATCCTTGAAATCATCAATGCCTGCCATTTTTGTATGTGGTTTCTACAGATCATTTCATTTTAATCCTTTCATTTGATTGATTTTCCAGTGTCAGAGATGCAGAAAGAGGATTGCCAGATTGAGGCTCAAAGAGAAATCTCAATGTAGCAGACACCTTTTCAGTTGCTCCCAATTGATGGTTATAAATACTACAGATGTTTTCAATTTGTTTTGTTATGCCATAGAATATTATGCATGCCATATGGTAACAAATAAAATGCACATATGTATTTCAACTTAGCCCTTAGCCTCGTTCTGCTCCAATTTATTTTTCATTTAAGTTCAGAAATCAAGATGGTTATGTGAAAACTTTAATTTATCAATAAGACCTGAGAAAAACAAATAACATAACTTTTGCCTGTAGTAAAACATACAATGAATTAAAATTCAAAGAATCACTTTGTCTCTTCATCCAAATACATGTCACGAAATGTCAAAAATGAAATAATATCTAATATCTATGTCAAAAGTGGAACAAAAAATAAAAATAGGGGTCCTTAATGTGGCCCCCAAAGATACATTAGTTGGAGGGATTTCAATTTAGGAACTGAATTTTCAATTGTAGGAAAAATTATCTCTTTGTATTCATAAGTTCTAACTGATAGCACTCCCTCTAATTATTTTAAAATATTAATCTGAGTTGTCTTTTGGCTTCACCAAAACTGGGAATTGATCACATGACAAACAAAAACAAAAAAAGATTATGGCCCATTGCTATAAAACATGGCAAAACCATACCATTTCACTATTTTTCTTCCTTCCTTCCTTCCTTCCTTCCTTCCTTCCTTCCTTCCTTCCTTCCTTCCTTCCTTCCTTCCTTCCTTCTTTCTTCCTTCCTTCCTTCCTTCCTTCCTTCCTTCCTTCCTTCCTTCCTTCCTTTCCTTCCCTTCCTTCTTCCTTTCTTTCTTTCTTCTTCTTCTTTCTTTCTTTCTTTCTTCTTTCTTCCTTCCTTCCTTCCTTCCTTCCTTCCTTCCTTCCTTCCTTTCGTTCTTTCTTTTCTTTTTTCCTTTTTCTTTTTGCTTCTCTCTGATTTCTAAATTGTATTTTGAATAATGGATAAATGAAAGTCAGTCTAGATCTATAATGACCTGTCTAAGCCCTTGCCTCTTTCCTAACATTATTCAACATATAAAAAGTTTTATAATGAATCTTTAAATTGATATGCATTTTAAAATTATATAACATTTATAAACAAGTAAAACATATTATATATAATTTTATACACATTTTTCTTTTTTCAAAGAGCAATTGAAATTTATCTTTTGCTATCTTCTGTTGATTCCAACTGATAGTTACTCCTATTGCCAATTAATTGCCAGATAGTTATTACCAGATAGTTATTCCTATTGCCCGTCGATAAATAGTCATATCTCGGAAGCAATATTTCATGATATACTAGTTTGTTTTCTATTTTGCATCAGCAACTAGGTTTTAACCTCTTTATAGGTCACACTCTATCTCCTATATTTCTCATCTCCTCTTGAAATCCTTTAAAGAACCACAGAGACACAAAATGATGCCATTTGTATATAGTTCCTTATAATCAGTTATGAATTATTTCAGAAAGTACACAAGAAGAGGCAGAAAAGAAGGCCTGGGTGAAGTTGACTGAAGGCTGTGTCTAAATGTAAGAATGGCATCAATTTATATAGTGCTTATAAAATATTTCTTTCATTTGAAATCTATGAGGAAAATAGAGCATGTATTCTTATCCCTACTTTACAGTGGCTTAAACTAAATCTTAAATTACCACAGAGTCAGAGGTACAGATCTTAAAACCCCTCACATGACAGCAGATCTTCTCATTCAACAATGTTCTCTCACTGCCATTCCTGATGTCTAAAATACAAATCATTCCAGTGACCTTTACTCCTTACAGTTTCTATCATAAATCTCAATATTTATTGTTCTTATGAAATCATGTAAGAAATGAACAATGAAATAAAAATCAGGGGAATTTTTAAATGGGGGGGAATAATCTACCCTGAAATTTGAAATGCATAAAATAATAGTTAGAAATGGATGGAGTCTACAGGAATATCTAGTCCAATTCCTTCATTTTATAGAAGTGAAATTGAAATCATGTTCTCATGTCTCCAAAGAGAGATCTTTTTTCTAACACATAACATTGTTTTAAAACACAGATGCACTAAACTTTTTCTGTTTTAGAACAAAACAAAAAAAGGAAAAAAAGAAATTAATAATGAAACAAAATTGAAGATTTTTTTTTGTTTGCTTCCTTTCCTTCATCATTGACATATCTAAGGTCTCCTTAGGACCACCTAATCCAGACTGTACCTGAAAAGAATGTCCTCCACAGCATGCATGAGAAATTATTGTTCATCCTTTGCTTAGAACTCCAGGAAAGGAAAACCCACTACCCCTAATAGCTATTCAATCCACTTTTGGACACTTTTTTCGAAAACTTTTCTGGAAATCAACCATAAATTGGACTCATCTTTGAACCATCACTTTTAGTTCTACCTTCTAAAACCAGACTGAATAATACTTTGACATAATAGTCCTTTATTTACTATGGCAGCTATCATGAACCTCCCCTTCCCTTAATTTTTCTCCTTTCCAAAATAAACATCCCAAGTTCTTTCAGCTAATTCTCATGTTGTATAACCTTTCACTATCTTGATTATCCTCTGAACATTCTCAAGGTTTTCCTAGAATGTGATCCCATAAACTGAGCATAGTGATTAAGGAATATTCACCTATTATATCATTACTAAAGCTAATGCAACCTAAACTTGCATTAATTCTTTTGGAGACCATATCACTGTGTTAATTCATGTTTAATATGTAGCCCACAAAATAGACATTCCTTTCAATGAAAGAAATATTATACTTTTTGTTTCGAATATTACAGTCTTTCTCTTTTGAGATCATAGATATTTTGTCCTTCAAAAATAGTTATTGTTACATATTGTAACCTATATTTGATTCAAAACTATGAATTTATTTAGGCAGTACCAGTAATGATTATTATTTTATTATCACAATTCAATCATGCACATTAAATATCACTCAATTAAAAAATCAATCTGCATTGAGTGTTTTGTTTTATTCCATATAGAAATTGCCTGATGTTTGGTAGTCAATTCTCAGGTAGTTTATACATTTTAGAGTCATTCTGAGTTGAATTTTAATTGTCAGATCCTGTACTTTTTGTTTGTATTCTTTTGAATTTTATGGGTTTTGTGATTTATTTTTAATCTTATCTCATTTTCTTTGCTAGTTCTCTGTTTTTCAAATGTAATGTCTATGTTGTCTACGAATAAGGATAATTTTTGTTTCTCATTGCCAATGTTTGTCTTTGATTTTTTTTTTTCTGTAGTAGGCCATCCTTGTTTTGTGCCTGTTTTACTGGAAACACTTCCATTGATTTTCCATCATAAAGAATTCTAACTTTTGGTTATGTATATATACTTTTTTATCATAGCAATTGAGGGTATTTCCATGACTTTTTTTAGTATTTTATAATAAGTGTTTATTATATTTTGTCTGGGTATTTTTCTTCAATTATGAAATAATTATGTGGGTTTTTTAAATTTATATGATTAATTGTTAGTCCTCCAGGGTAATATTGAAGCATTCAGATAGTTTTAAAAGTTAAGATAAGTCTCAATTATCAAGTGAATAATCTGTCATGCTTATCATTGTAAATTAGTGAATCAAAAATTGAGTTCCAGTAAAAATTTTGAAATGAAATTCATAGTCTAATATGAACTTTTATTTGATCCCATGGAACACATCTACCTTCTCCTCACAACATTTTCAGACTATCACTGCCATTGGCCAACAAGGTACATCATCCTTACCTTCATGTTGTTTTATCTTACCTTTTTTCTATACGCTAAACCTCAACAGAGCACTGTTTGAATATTAATATGTAACAGAAAAGTACTATAATGTCCCAAATAGCTAGATGATACTCTTAATTTGCATATTAAGCTTTTTAGCAAACATACTATGAAAATATCTTCATGTATCAGCAAAGTAGCATTACTTCTTGTAACAGCAAAGTATTAAAAGTAACTATTAATATTCTGAAAAAGTCATTACATATTTCAAACGCATTCTCAAATCTCAATATCAAATCATTTTGGATGAATTTTGAATGATCGGCATTGAAATTAATTAGATCTCATCTACCTTCATTTATTGTGAATAAATCTTAGTTGTCCCTTAGGTTAAAGCACTTTATTATGCAGAATAAGCGTGGTATAGAGAACAGAAAAATGAATTAAATTTCCCCTCAAATACTTAAAACCTATCTGCTTCTGGACATCATTTTCTTCATCTGTAAACTGACTAGATTACCTCAAAAATTTCTGTAGGTCCTTGATTTAGGATCTTATTACTATTTCCAGTTTACTGTCCATACTGGTATCCCCATCTTTTCCTCCTAATTTCATCCTAACACAGTGCCTTGCATTCATTAAGAAGATAGTATATTTTTTAACAGAAAAGGTGACTATATTTTGAAAAGTGAAACAACTTACATGCTGAAATGGAAATCTAGACTATCAAAATTCTTTAAACTACTCTTTTAATGACTATTTCTATATCAAATATCAAATAAATCATCCTCTGTACATTAGTTAGGAAATGCTTCCATACAGTGAACAGCTCTAGTGATCAGTAAATATGAATTCTAATTTTAGAAATTCTGCATTAACAATGGTCTGGTTATAATTTGGTTCCCTTAACCCCTTTTTCCCTTAGCCTTTTTTTTCAACCATACAAATCATTGTATTTCTGGTAAAATTTAATTAATATTTTTAAAGCATTACAGATTCTTAAATAAAAGAACATTTGTGAATGCAAAATATTACTATTTACTCCCAAGGGTGATATAAGAATTACTTAATGTTTACAAAGCACTTTGAAGAGGAAAATCATAATGTCTTAAGACCATGTTTTATTTATTAAAGAAAAGCAAGCTAGAGCCCTGGGTACTGATGAGATACATTAAGGTTAGGGTTTTTTCCCCTTTTTTTAATTAAATTACTAGGTGTATTTTTTTTGTTGTTTTTTTAATTTATCACTTTCAAAAAATCACTGAGCTATAGGGAAAATGGTAGCAAACTCATTGTTCCCTGTTACGATGTTCAATATTATCTTCTGCCACCAATATAACCACTTAGAAACACTAACCCATAAAATTGTTTCTTGTATTCAGATATAGATATGCTGCAGAACATCAAGCTTGGGGTCTTTCTTAACCAGCTACTGATGCGTTATCCTTCCAAAATTGCCTTCTTGCCTACATTGTATCTATTTTTTATGTTTAAATATGGATCCATATCTGTTTCCCTTGGTAGAACATAAGATCTCTGAAGGCAAGGATTATTTTGTATTAGTTTATTTTGAATGTCCAGGCCTAGAGCAAGGCTAGGACATAGCAGCTGCTCAATAAATATAAAACTTTTTACTTCTTTTATGGGATTATGGGATATATTACACTCTGCTTAGAATTTAGTTTTCTTATAAATAAATAAATTTCTTAATGTATATGTCATCTCCCACTAGGTTGTAAGCTCCTTAAAGGTAGGGAGCATCTTTGTATCCCTCTACACACACACACACACACACACACACACACACACACACACAATGTTACAGTGGCCTTTCAGTGAATGCTTATTAAAACTTAGTAAAACAATGAATGAATGAAGAACAATCAGTAATTATTTTAAAAACTCATAATAAGGGCCAGATATTGAAATAGGTACTGGAAATAAAAATGAAACAAATAAAATCATCACTATTACAAGGCTTTTATTACAGTAAATGACAAAGATATCCATAAAAACCTACTGAACAAATAGAAAGAGAATAAATATAAAGCATTTCAATTCAAGTTAGTTTGAGAGAGAGAGATCCTTAGAAGTTGAGGGGGTTTAGATGTAATGATCCTCCAAAAAGATAAATTAAAACAGAGATCTGTAAGAATGGAAAAAAGGAAAATGAAAGAAACAATTATCATTTGGGAGCTTTCAAAATATTTTTCTGCCTCCTGTGCCATTTCTCTCTCAAGAAATAACAGCGGGGCGGCTAGGTGGCATAGTAGATAAAGCACCGGCCCTGGAGTCAGGAGTACCTGGGTTCAAGTCTGGTCTCAGACACTTAATAAATACCTAGCTGTGTGGCCTTGGGCAAGTCACTTAACCCCATTGCCTTGCAAAAACCTAAAAAAAAAAAAATAATAACAGAAAAAAAGTCCACGGATCTATTCGTTCAGCAACTTGGTCCAGTAATCAAACAGGAATAATTCTTTTCAAGAAATTAGTGCTGGGTATCCCCTGTCAAGAGTAACCATATTACTCCCAACTTTACATCTAAGGCACAATATGAAATGATCATAGCAAAAACTGGAGAGTATTTGGATTTCCTCATTCTCTAGGAAAGGGAATATCTAATTCAGTTCAGAAATATGTCTTTCTAATACAGGGTGTTTTTTTTTTAATTAAGGGGTTTGAATGAACTACACACTTTAGCTAGTTTAGATCTTCTTTTCTTATTAGGAACACCCAAATACATACCTATTCTGGAAAACTGAATGTTCCTGTTTTGAGTAACTAAGTCAAAATTTGACAGTTAGAGCTGGTTCAAAGGCTGAAAACAACTTTTATTTTTTAAAGAAAAATACAAAAAGCTCCACTCTTTGTCCTTTTGATAAATGATTCAAGTTATTTTTTCTTGAGTTGAGAATTCAGTGTCATTTGAGCTCACTTGAAAAGCCTTACTTTAAATCCTTATAAACTCCAGAGAATTTTTTTTATTATTTTTCTGTATTATGTTTGTGCCAGTTTTGATGAAGAGTGCTACACATAATGGACCATTTATTGCAAGTGCTCGTATATTAGAAATAAGCTGAACCTGGCTTTTGAACTTTGATGTACATCAGGGAGTGTTATTTAACCTGAAACATAGCAAAGCAGAAAGGGACCCTGACTATTAGCAGAGTTCTGACAATGTGTGGTCAGGGTAGAGGTGGAGCATCATTGTGTAGCCTCTGATTTTGGTGGGGAAAAGGCACTTGGAAAATGGGCTACAGTTCAGGGAGAATCAAAACAACTCAATCCACTGCCTATTTCCATGACAACATTCTGTGCAGAAAAGTAGAAGGCAAGAAAAGAGATAGGGTGATCCATTTAGGGAACAATAGATGTCTCTGCAGAAACTATCAAATGTAATTCAGAAACAACAATGGGACTTTAAAAAAAAAGGCAAAACCAATATTTCCAAGAAATTGTCTACACAGCTTCTTTAGGTGATAAACATTTCACGTCCCACTTGTATTAGACAGGACATTGCTCTGGAGTCAGAGGACTCTTGTTCAAAGGCCATCCCTGAGATTTACTCAACATGTATGAGACAATGACTTCATTTCCTGATGCCTCAGTTTTCTCATCTGTCCAATGAGAAATTTTGACCTCATGGCCTCTAAGGTAGTTTACAAATATAGATCTATGATCCTATGAATAGAATTTTCTTAACAGGTCAAATAATCATTGAAAGTATGCTATAATACTAGTCAGAGTTCTAGTAAAATTACAGAAAAAAGTAAATTATCTCAGTTACGATTCTACAATTACATCACAATAATAAGACAAAAGCAGGGAAGGGCTTCTTACAGGGTAAGTATTTCTGATTTACAGGATTATTTTGGCCCTGAATCTGCATTGGATGAGTACCCTTTTATAAAATATTTCATAAAATGTTTTTCAGAGTTGTGTCACAGAGAGCTAGGTCAGGGCACCTGGACAGCCAGCATGGCTCCAAAGTAACCAGAATTTGCTTTTCTAAATCTCCATTGCTAAATATTGATATGTGGCTATTTGGAAACATTGGTTTAGTACAGGAAGAAACTATATGCTTGTCTGAGTTGTGTTTTTATGGCCCTGGAAGCAGTCACAGACGGAGCCTCAGAAGCTCAAACCACGGCCACTCACCACATTTCTATTACATTTATGAGCAATGTCTCTGCAAAGCTACAGAGACAGGGGCAGGGATGCCCGGCAGGAGAAAGAGAATGTTCTTGCAATGCTGACAGACTTCCTCCAGATTATGATCTAACAGAAAAGTGCCAACAACTGTAAATCTCTTTCTTGTAAAGCAGAATTCCTTTGACTTGGCTTTTATTTTAGTGTCTGAATGAGCTTGGTCTATAAGGATAAGTAATGGTGCTTGTGTGCCAGTTCTAACCTATGTCTCTGCCTTTATTTCTAAAACAAAAACCTAAGTTAAATTGAGGAATTAATCACGTTAAAAGTACCATATCCTGATAAGGATCCTACTGCTCTACCTTTATTATTTTGAGTTTTGAAAACAATTAAGCAGAGTTTCCCCTAGATGAGTCCTTGGATTATATCATAAAATCATATAGCACTATATCAGATTTTATCATTACCTCTGTACTAATGTGGAAGGATTGAGTTCCAGGGATCTTATCCACCTTGTTTAACTTCTTGGTTCAATTGGGTGGGACAGGAAAGCTTATTACAACATTTCTGTGGTAGAAGACTTCTTATTATCCAGTATAATCAAGTAAGAAGAATGTAGTCCCTTGGGAGTCATTATTTCTGCTTTTAAAAAAAAAATCCAAATATTACCTTTTTACAATGCTAGTATTTGGTTCAAGTCTAATCAACAAAAAATTATTAAACTCTTATAATGGAGGAGGCAATATGTTTTGACTATTTGATGACTTAAGGCACTTAAATCTCTAATTAAGAGATTTTTAACCTTGGGTCTGATTTGGTTTGGGGGGGGGGGATTTACATCTTTATTGCAATACCACTGGTCTCTTTTATAATCCTAGTTAATTTATTTATGTTTTTAAAAACATTATTTGGAGAAGGGATCTATCAGACTCATAAGACTCTCCAAAAGTTGGGGGCAGTTAGGTGGCACAGTTGGGGGAAGTTAGGTGATGTAGTGAATAAAGCACCAGCCCTGGAGTCAGGAGGACCTGAGTTCAAATGAGACCTCAGACATGTAATAATTACCTAACTGTGTCATCTTGGGCAAGTCACTTAATCCTGTTTCCTTGCAAAAACCAAAACACAAATTTTAAAAAGACCGTCAAAAGATGTTCATAATACAAAAAAGTTTAAAAACCTCTGCTTCAATTAATGATTCCAATGTGAATAACCACATTTATTGAAAGAATGTGCTTCATTTCACTACTTGAAATAATTTTATGACATATATGCATTTTCCCTCCCCCCTTTTCTTTTTGCAAGGCAATGGGGTTAAGTGACTTGCCTATGGTCCTATGGCTAGTGTCTGAGGCTGGATTTGAACTCAAGTCCTCCTGAGTCCAGGGCCAGTATTCTATGCACTGTGCCACCAAGCTGCCCTTGATATATTTGCCCCTTTGCATAAGCACACATAAACACATGCATGATTATTATATTATCTATATAATATTGCATATGTAACAAAATAATGCATACATATTATATAATAACTTTTTAAATAATTGCTCAAATTTGATATCACATAGGATTTTTGTCAATCCAATCCAAATCACCTAGAACAAATTACTTGTCTTATCTGCAACCCAAATCCCTCACCTGTTAAATGTGAAGGAGTTTAATGATCTCTGAATGTCTGGAAATGTTAGGATATATAAGTGATATCCCTCAGATATACTGATATTGAAAGACAGTGAGAATAATATTGCTGAGAACATAAATAGTCAATTAGTTTTTCCTATTAAAAGTACTACTACTATTAACAATTAGTATACAGCATACAAGGTCAGAATTTGAACTCATGCCTTCCAGACTCGAAGCCTAGTGCTGTATCCAGTGCACCACCTGACTGCCTGGTGTTATATTTATAAAGGCAAATAATTATATTATAATATAAATATATAAATTATTCTTGGGTGGAAAAAAAAGTTAAATATTTCATCCAGGGATGTGTCATGGATAATAGTTTACTTTTGCAATGATTCAAATATTAAAAATAACTAATCTGAGTTTCACTTCCCCCTAGATTGCTTTTGTTAGTGGGGGTTCAATATAAAGTAACTTGATAAGAAAGAAAGCACAAAGACGGAATTCATTGATTTAGTAGTGTAGCAATTATACTATAGACTCAAAGATTGTGTTCTACTATTTGTAGGAAAATGCTAATGATCTCTTATAGACAAAAGGTGATAGTGAATTCATTCTGCATTTTTATTATTTATATTATCATCTTTAAATGAAAGAGATGGGAGCTCAGTCAGTATCCTACTTAGGATCATTTAACAAATGTGTTTACACCCTAAGGTTTTTCTGAACTCTTCTGTTGTTCTTGCAGCATGTCACAGAATAAAGGAATGCATTTATTTTCTCATTTAACGGTTGTGATGATTGAAACCTTAATAAATAAAATATCTGTCTTTTTGAATCCCTTGGCCCTGTTATGAATGCTAAGCTAGATATCGAGAGAAATTACAAAAGAACAGGGCAAAAGGAAATCCTTCAGTATAAGTTTTCTGTACTAGGAGTACAAGTTTGAATTTTTAATGAACTTGTATAATAAAATACAATAAACATATTATAGTTATCAACTTGTTACATTTATGTAAATTTCACAATTAGAACTGAATAATTTATTAATATCAGTAAAAAAAGTTGGTAATATGTAAAAGGCTTATTTTCAATGCACAGTCAGGGTTTTATTATCTCTAAAAATGTTTTCCTCTATATTCTGCCTAATTGGTTTAGATTTGCCATGTCAGGTTTTTCCTTCCTTATTTTCCTTTCTGGTAGCCCTTCTGCCTTTGTGTTGAATTTTTTATCAAGAGAAAAAGCCAGGAAAAATCTAATTATTATTGTGAGAAATAGTTTATGCAGAGTTCATGAATACTTCAAAGAAAACTCCTTTTAACCAATAAAGCATTATAAGACTCTTCATAGTAACAAGTCTGTCTTGGACATTATTCGCAGGAAAATACATAAAGAAATCAAGACTTTTTTTAAGATGTTGTTTTTCAAATATTATGTGGTAAAATGTTTTGATCATCATAAGATTCTTAAATATTGACTATGGTTGTCTAAAAAGTTTAATTAACCACAAGGAAACTTTGATGGACCCTTGACTGAAATTATTGTTATGTGCTCCACTCATCCAGAGGGTGTTCCCTATAACCCTCAGAGAGCTAGAAGTATCAATCTATTAACTTTGCCCTTTTCTGGGGGGCAACAAGCATTTCATTAGTTAAGCCTGCGGTCTAGGTCTATGTAAATTCATCTACTATGTAAGACTCATGGCTGGGGCCCACATTCACTGGGAGAACATTCTATCCTCACTTTTTTGTTAGGTCTTATTAACACAACACAATGGAATTTATCAGAGAAAACTTTGATTCTACTGAGTTTTTTTCATGCCAATAGAGATAATAAAATCAAATATTCTAACTCAATTACATTTATGGAATTTTTTATATTAAACATGTACATTTTAATCATATTGTGAAAGAAGAATTAGAACGAAAGAAAGAAAAAACCATGAGAGGGGAAGAAAAATAAATTTAAAAAATTGGAAATTGTAAGCTTTGTTCTGCAGTCAGACTCCAAAGTTCCTTCTCTGGATGTGAATTTCCATCACAATTCCTTAAGATTTAATTGTCTTTGATCATTGCACAGCTGAGAAGAGATCATCACACACTGCTGCTGTTAAGGTATACAATGTTCTTTTGGTTCTGCTCCCTTGGTGAATGGTTTTGTTTGAATTAATTTGGGGGAAGCCAGCAAGTCGGTTCTCAAATGTTAATAGCAAAAAAGATAATTTCAAATTATCTTGGAAATATTTCAACAAATATTAAAGTTTGACAATGACTATAGTGCCATTACTTTAGTTTAGGAAGAGGAAAGAAAAAACAATGATGCCAAGATCTTGGTTTATATGTTATGGTCAAGCATTAATTTTTTTTTTCCTTTTAAAGATTTTTTTTTTATTTTGAGTTTTACAATTTTTCCCCTAATCTTGCTTCCCTCTTCCCCACCCCTCACAGAAGGCAATTTGCCAGTCTTTACATTGTTTCCATATTATACATTGATCCAAATTGAATTTGATGAGAGAGAAATCATATCCTTAAGGAAGAGACATGAAGTATAAGAGATAGCAAGATCAGACAATAAGATATCAGGTTTTTTTTTTTCTAAATTAAAGGGAATAGTCCTTGGTCTTTGTTCAAACTTCATAGTTCTTTATCTGGATACAGATGGTATTCTCCATCGAAGACAGCCCCAAATGGACCCTGATTGTTGCACTGATGGAATGAGCGAGTCCATCAAGGTTGAACATCACCCCCATGTTGCTGTTAGGGTATACAGTGTTTTTCTGGTTCTGCTCATCTCACTCAGCATCAGTTCATGCAAATCCCTCCAGGCTTCCCTGAATTTTCATCCCTCCTGGTTTCTAATTGAACGATAGTGTTCCATGCCATACATATACCACAGTTTACAAAGCCATTCCCCATTTGAAGGACATTTACTTGATTTCCAATTCTTTGCTACCACAAACAGGGCTGCTATGAATATTTTTGTACAAGTGATGTTTTAACCCTTTTTCATCATCTTTTCAGAGTATAAACCCAGTAGTGGTATTGTTGGATCAAAGGGTAGGCACATTTTTGTTGCTCTTTGGGCGTAATTCCAAATTTCTCTCCAGAAAGGTTGGATGAGTTCACAGCTCCACCAACAATGTATTTGTGTCCCTGATTTCCCACATCCCTTCCAACCTCGATCATTGTTCTTTCTGGTCATGTTGGCCAGTCTGAGAGGTGTGAAGTGGTACCTCAGAGAGACTTTAATTTGCATTTCTATAATAAATAATGACTTAGAGAAATTTTTCATATGACTATGGATCACTTTGATCTCCTCATCTGTAAATTGACTTTGCATATCCTTTGACCATTTGTCAATTGGGGAATGGCTTATGTTTTTAAAAAAAATTTGACTCAGTTCTCTGTATAGTTTAGAAATGAGTCCTTTGTCAGAAATACTAGTTGTAAAGATTGTTTCCCAGTTTACTATATTTCTTTTGATCTTGGTTACAGTGATTTTATCTGTGCAAAAACTTTTCAATTTAATGTAATCAAAATCATCTAGTTTGTTTTTAGTGTTGTTCTCCATCTCTTCCTTGGTCATAAACTGCTTCTCTTTCCATAGATCTAATAGGCAAACTACTCCTTGATCTTGTAGTTTGCTTATAATAATGTTTTTAGGTCTAAATCCTGTAACCATTTGGATCTTATCTTGGTAAAGGGCGTGAGGTGTTGGTCTACTCTAAGGTTCTTCCGTACTAACTTCCAATTTTCCCAGCAGTTTTTATTGGAGAGTTTTTATCCCAATAGCTAGACTCTTTGGGTTTATGAAACAGCAGATTACTGTAATCATTTCCTGCTATTGCACCTAGTCTATTCCACTGCACCACCAGTAGTTTTTTAGGCAATACCAGACATTTTCGATGACTGATGATTTATAATATAATTTTAGATCTGGTAGGGCTAAGCCACCTTCTTTTGCACTTTTTTCATTGAATCTATGGAAATTCTTGACTTTTTATTTCTCCATATGAATTTACTTACAATTTTTTTTTCTAATTCATTAAAGAAATTTTGGGGGGGAATTTTGATTGGTAGGACGCTAAACAAATAGTTTAGTTTTGGTAGAATTGTCATTTTTATTATATTAGCTTGACCTATCTATGATCAGTTGATGTCTGCCCAGTTATTTAAATCTGATTTTATTTGTGTGAGAAGTGTTTTGTAATTGTTTTCAAAAAATTTCCGAGTCTGCCTTGGCAAGTAGACTACCAGGTATTTTACATTGTCTGCAGTTACTTTCTAGCTCTTCCTGCTGTATCTTACTCGTCATATATAGAAAAGTTTAGGATTTATGAGGGTTTATTTTATATCCAATAACTTTGCTAAAGTTGCTAATTGTTTCCAGGAGTTTTTTAGATGATTTTTTGAGGTTCTCTAGATATACCATCATGTCACTTGCAAAGAGTGAGAGTTTTGTCTCCTCCTTCCCTATTCTAATTCCTTCAATTTCTTTCCCTTCTCTTATTGTTGAAACTAACATTGATAATACAATATTGAATAGTAGTGGTGATAATGGACATCCTTGTTTCACCCCTGATTTTATTGGGAATGCCTCTAGCCTTTCCCCATTGAATATAATGCTTGTTGATGGTTTCAGATAGATACTGTTTATTATTCTGAGGAACAGCCCGTTTATTCCTACGCTAGTGTTTTTAATAGGAATGGGTGCTGTATTTTGTCAAAAGCATTTTCAGCATCTATTGATATAATCATATGATTTATGATAGGTTTGTTATTGATAAAATTAATTGTACTAAGTTTTCCTAATATTGAACAAACCTTGTATTCCTCGGATAAATCCTACTTCATCATAATGTATTCTCCTAGTGATAACTTGTTGTAATCATTTTGTTAAGATTTTATTTAAGATTTTGCATCTATATTAATCAAGGAGATAGGTCTATAAATTTCTTTCTCGGTTTTAACTCTTCCTGGTTTAGGTATCAGCACCATATTGGTTTCATAGAAAGAGTTAGGCAGAGTTTCGTCTTCCCCTATTTTTTCAAAGAGTATCAAGAATTGCAACCAATTGTTCCTTAAATGTTTGATAGAATTCACTTGTGAATCCATCAGGCCCTGGAGATTTTTTTCTTAGGGAATTCAATGATGGCTTGTTAAATTTCTTTTTCTGAGATATGGTTGTTTCGATATTTAATACCCTCTTCATTTAACCTGGGTACCTTATATTTTTGTAAATATTCATCCATTTCACTTAGATTGTGAAATTTATTGGCATAGAGTTGGGCAAAATAATTCCAAATTATTACTTTAATTTCCTCCTCATTGATGGTGAGTTCACCTTTTTTCATTTATGATACTAGCAATTTGATTTTTTCTTCTTTTTTTAAAATCAAATTGACCAGAGGTTTATCAATTTTATTGGTTTTTTCATAAAACCAACTCTTGGTTTTATTTATTAATTCAATAGTTAGAATTTCTAATTTGGTATTTAATCGGGGGGATTTTAATTTATTCTTCCTCTATTTTTTTAGTTGGATTTTTAGTCCATTGATTTCCTCTTTCTCTAATTTATTCATGTAAGCATTTAAAGATATAAGATTTCCCCTGACAGCTGCTTTGAGTGAATCCCATAGGTTTCGGTATGTTGTTTCATTATTGTCGTTATCTGGGATGAAATAATTAATTCTTTCTATAATTTTTTGTTTGATCCACTCATTTTTTAAAATGAGGTTATTTAATTTCCAATTAGTTTTGGATGTATATCTCCCTGGCCAAATATTGCATATGATTTTTATTGCATTATGATCTGAGAAAGATGTATTTACTATTTTTGCCTTTCTGCAATTGATCGTTAGGTTTTTATGCTCCAGTACATGGTCAGTTTTTGTGTAAGTGCCATGTACTGCAGGAAAAAAAAGTATATTCTTTTCTATCCCCATTCAATTTCCTCCATAAGTGTATCATATCTAGGTTTTCTAATCACTATTTACCTCCTTAACATCTTTCTTGTTTATTTTATGATTAGATTTATCTAAATCTGAGAGTGCAAGGTTGAGGCCTCCTACTAGTAGAGTTTTGCTGTCTGTGTCTTCCTGTAGTTCTTTCAGCTTCTCCTCTAAGAAGTTGGATGCTATCCCATTGGGTGCATACATATTCAGTACTGAAATTACTTTATTGACTATGGTACCTTTTAGGAAGATATAGTTTCCTTCCATTTCTTTTCTAATGCTATTTTTACAGCTGCTTTGACTGAGGTAAGGATTGCTACTCCCGCTTTTCTCACTTCAGCTAAAGAGAAATATATTTTGCTCCAATCTTTTACCTTTACTCTATATGAATCTCTCTGCTTCAGATGAGTTTCTTGTAAGCAGTGTATTGTAGGATTCTGGTTTTTAATCCACTCTGCTATTCACTTATGTTTTAAGGGACAGTTCATCCCATTCACATTCAAAGTTATGATTACTAACTCTTTATTGCCCTCCATTCTATCTTCCCTCCATTTATATTTTCCCCCTTTTTTCACTTTATCTGTATTCCCCAGTATTTTGTTTCTGAATACTACCACCTTCAGTGTATTTGCCCTCCTATATCCTCCCCCTCCCCTTTCTTTCCCCTTTCCATTTTCCCTTTTTCTTTTCCTTCCTTCTGTTAGTTCCCCTTTTTTGTCCCCCTTTCTGTCTCTGTCCCCCCTCCCCTTTTCTCCTTTTAATACTTGAAAGGTAAAATATTTCTTAAGTTAACTGAGTATGTGTAAGTTAACTTTAAGTCAAGTCTAATGAGAGGAAGATTCAGGTGCTTCTCATCTCCTCCATTCTTCCTCTCTATTACAATAGATCTTTTGTACCTCTTTATGCAATGAGATTTACCCTATCCAAGCCCCTCTATCCTCCTGTCTCCTTCCTGTAACCCTTTCTCAGGAGGTATTGTTTTTTAAATCTTTCTATTTGAATCTCAGAAAATCATGAGGATCCATCACTTCTGGCTGAGTATATTCTCTCTGTAATAGAGTTACAATTCTTGAGAGTTATTAGAGTCTTTCTCCCAAATATGGATATCCAATGTTTCCCATTGGATAGCAGTCTCATGGATAATTCATGAGTGTCCATCCCTTCTGGCTAAGTATATTCTCTCTGATAGAGTAAAAATTTTCAAGAGTTGTGCGAATTTTTTCCCATGCTGGGATATAGCCAGTTTCATTTTATTGAATAGCAGTTATTTTTTTTCCTCTTTACCCACCCCCCCCGTTTGTTTAACTTTTACATATGTCTCTTGTACCTCCTGTTTGATGTCCAAATTTTCTATTTAGCTTTGGTCTTTTCATCAGGAATTTTGGGAAGTCTCCAATTTCATTAAATGTCCATCTTTTCCCCTGGAAGAGAAGGCTCGCCTTTGCTGGGTAGTAGATTCTTGGCTGCATTCCAAGCTCCCTTGTTCTTTGGAATATCTCATTCAAGGTCCTTCGATTCCTTAATGTTGATGCAGGCAGGTCTGGCGTAATCCTTACTGTGGCTCCTTGGTATTTAAATTGTTTCTTTCTGGCTGTTTGCAGTATTTTCTATCTTATCTGATAGTTCTTGAATTTGACTACAATATTCCTAGGTGTTTTCAATTTAGGATCTCCTTCTGGAGGGGTTTGATGTATTCTTTCAGTAACTATTTTGCCCTCTGGTTCCATGATATCAGGGCAATTTTCCATCACTAAGTCCTGTAATAAGTCCAAGCTTTTTTACTCAGTGTTTTCAGGAAGACCTCTAATTCTCAGGTTGTCCCTCCTCAATCTATGCTTGAGCTCAGTGGTTTTGCTGATAGGGTATTTTACATTTTCTTCTAGCTTTTAAATTTTATGGTTTTGTTTAACAGACTCTTGCTGTCACGTGAAGTCATTAGTTTCCAGACTCCATTCTTTTTTTAAGAGAAGAATTTTCTTCATTTCCCTTTTGAAACTACTTTTCCAATTGGTCGATTCTATTTTTGTAAGAGTTTTCCATTTGACTAATTGAGGTTTTGAGAGAATTGTTTTCTTGTTGCAAGGTGTTAATTTTCTCTCCCAAATTTTTCAATTGATTTTTAAACTCCTTCCATATTTCTTCAAGGATATATTTTTGTGCTGGAGAGCAGGTCATCATGTCATGTTATCCTCAGAGGTTCTAGGTCTCTCTGAATTAGTGTCTTTTCCTTCCAAGAATTTTTCTATGGACCCTCCTTTGCGTTGGCCTTTCTTCAATATCCTAAGATCTTGTGTTCAGGAGGGACTGGTTCACAGAGGTTTGGTGTTGGGATTCCTAGAGGCTTTACTCACTGAGTGTAATATCTCCAGCTGGTCAGTAGGGGATGCTAGAGATTTTGGTCACTGAATGTAATGTTTCCAGCTGGCCAGTAGGCAGTGCTGGTTGCTTTCTCTGGAATGTCTTTGACCTTGATTGAAGCCCTTTCCCTTGGCCTGAAGGGAGTGGTTGAAGCTGTTGAATATTTTTGTCTTTGATCAATGGTGGCCTCTACCCTGGGGTGAGGTCATCATTGTCCCTATTCACAGCTGAGCTGGTTCTGCTGCTGGGCCTTAGCCTGGGGCGGAAGGTGGGTTTTAATTGTGTCTCTTCTGAAGAGGCTTCAGCTAAAATGAAGGTATGGACTCTGAGTTCCTCCCTACCAGAGGAGCCCAGGGATAGATGTCTGCAGCTTTCCTGCACTGGAACTCTCCCTACAGCCCTGCCCACAAGCTCCTGCCAGTCAGCGAAGCAAACCAATGCCTCTGCTCCCTAGTTGACCCCTGCCCCTGTGGAAAGTCTCTAGCCCCTTTCCTCTGATCGAGCCAGTCAGGTTCTCAGACCTTTGAGCTCCTGGGCTCTTGACCCACAGCTAATCAAGCTAATCCAAGGCTACTCCAGCCTCCCAGGTTCCCAGTTTTACCAGATCCAGTACTCCTTGCAGAATCTGCCCTCTGTGCCCAGACTCACTTAAGATCTTGGAAGACAGATCCTGAAGTAGATGTTTTTCTCCTGGATTTTCTTCTTTCTGGTCTTGTAGATCGATTTTTTATTAAGAGGTTTGTTTCATATTCTGTATGAGGGAAGATCAGGAGATGTTTAGCAGTGTGCCTCTCCTCTTTAAGCCATCTTGGCCCAAAACAGATTTTTTTTTAAAAAGGGAATATAACTCACCAATTTGAATAAAAGTAGCTTCATAAGGAATTGGCTTGGGTGCATGATGAAAGAGGATTTTTAATTCAGGTGAGAATCTCTAGGGAAGAAGACATGGCATCTATGTTATTATTATCCCCAGTCTGTCTAATCAAACATAATTTCAATCCTTCAGGTAATAATATTTATTGTTGATCACTTTCTGATTCTTTCATTGAGTTTCTTTTGAACTGAGTAACACCTTTTATCATGTCTATTCAAGTGTGAGAAAGTAGTTGAGAAGTGACTCAGGTTTTCTTTTTAAATTTGTTGTTGACTTTTTTCCACCTGGTTAGGACAAGTTGTGGTTCCCTACAGAAAATATGGAACTATTAATCGATTCAAATTGTAGACACAAGTATAAATGTGCAAGGATTGTCCAACATTTCTTAGTTTCCCCCTATGTGTTTATCTATGGGTTGGGGGTAGGATAGTTCTCATGATGTTTTATTCCAGATCTTTTGATGAAAACCAGCATAAACCCCAGGCACCAATGTCCCAGTGACCTTCATGTTTTACAAATATATTGAAGGTTCAGATTCCACTGTATGAAGAAAAAAATAGGAATTCTTTGAGCTCAAACTTCACAGTCACAGTGGGATATCTGAGAGGGAGAGTAATGTGGAGAATGCTAATGGATAACATAGGCAACTGAGGTGGGGGGGGTTGCATTTTTCCTGGAAATAAAGTGTTAATCACTTAATACTCTATCAGAACTAACTCCTGTAAGTACTAAAGGGTCTCTAAAGGAAAAGATCAGTAGACTAGGGAACTTGGGATGGTTTTATGTACAACTGAGGCTTGACAAGTTTGAAGAGGGTATATTTAGAAGGTAAAATGGAGGAGGAACCTTTTAGTGCACATGGCTGAATGAATAATTACTTTCTCTGCAAGGAATGGAAGAAAATACATTATCTCAGCTCTTCTTTGGAACTGGCTTTAATCCTTATAATTACACAAGACAATGTTTCATATTTGTTGCTGTTTTTTTTCAAGTATTTAATTGTAGTCATGTATATAGTTTACTGGCCCATTTTGTTTTACTTTACATTGGTTTACATGTTTTCCCCATGCATTTCTGTATTGTTCATAGTCATCATTTCTTATAGTTCAATAACTTTCCTATATCACAGCTTAATCACTCCCAAATTAATGAGAATTCACTTGGATCTCAGTCATTTGAAGAGTTTAGTTTCCGAGTCTTTCTCAAAATTTCAGTGACATGATTTGATTGATTTCCAAGGATCAGAAATTATTCATTTTGATGAGTTGTTGCCCAATAAGCTCATTTCAGTCGTATATTTTAAATTAGACCATCAGAGTCAAATTAGGAGACTTTCACTGGATCCTCTGAAGTTTTGAAAGAAAATATTTCCCTTTTCATTGATGTTTGTTCTGGTTGACCCTATGGGGGTGACACAAAAGAGTTGCTTTATTAAATCTGTAAATCAGATGCATTTAATTGGCTCATGTACCCTCTGAGTCGTCTTGAACTATTTTAACCAAAAACATAGTTGACCAACCACTGTGAGATATGCTATTTTAAGGCAGTAGGGGGTGAAGAGACATAAACAGTCTATATGTAAGTGTAGTCAATCATTCATTGTTTTCAAAATAGCCTCTTTCTTGGTGTAGGCAACTTGCCAGAATCAATATTATACCCATACCGAGATATATAGACTATATACATACATAAACATATAAACATTTATACAAAGATGCTAATAAACTAAACACTCATATTTTCCTTATTTCCGTGCCCAAATAGATATCTTTAAAATGATTTGTGACTTTCAGTGCTTACAAGGTAGGTTATTTTTATTTTCCAAAATACAAATAAACTCAGAATGTGTTGGGTTGATTATTTTCATTAAGAGCTATTGGAGGATCAATGATACTGCAAAACGGATGAAAGTCAACTTTTATAATATCAAATGGCCTGAATTATATGAGAAATCACTAAGAACTCATCTACAGTGGCATTGCTGCTAATTAAAAACAGGGAATCAGCACCAAAACAGAACAAGAAACTTGTATAGATTGTAGAAATAAACTTAAAGGTCATTCTAATTTCTAAACTGTCCTCCTTGGTATCTTGTCCCCCCCCCCCAAAGTCTTTAGAGCTGCAGTCTCATTTATTTTCATTTGCTTCTATATCTCTTTCACTTGGCTGTTTTAGTTCTTTACTCTTGACATTCTTATTGCTTGGCAAAGAACACTGAAAACTGAAAAGGTGAAAAACTCCAAAATGATGTCAATGGCAAGTGTTTTTAGACCAGAATAATGCAGCTCTATCCATCATCACCATTATCGCTAAATAGCTGTAGGTCAGAGGTGTCCTGTATTTCTTCTGTCTAAGCACTGTCTTCTAAACTGGGCGATCAGCATTTCTGCCTTAAAATACTACTTCCTTATCCACATTCACTTTTGTTCTTGGATGGTTTTTGAAGAATTTGAAGTTGCAACTCTAGCTAAGAGGATAAAACAAAGAGATTATATAGGTTTCAAATAATTTTAAAGAGCTCTGATTTGTGTGGTAATTTGATATTCTTTCACTCATGGAAAAATGTGACTGTAATATTTTCATTTTAGTGTTAAGCCTAGGAAATCCTTACCTAGATTAAAAAAAACTGCATTTCTTTGTTATCAAGTACTTTTCATATCTTTTCTTTCCTTTTCTCTCATCTCCACTCTCTTCTCCATTCTTGTTCTTTTTCTCTCTCCTGTCTTCTGTCTCCTCTTCCTTCTTCTTCATTATACAAAATGGTCTTCCTCACCATTAGACAGTTTCTGTTCCTGGAAAAGAAAATGAATCCATTGTGGGTTTGATTAATCCTTCCTTGAGTTCTGATGCCATGAAAGTACCAATGAAACACACAGGGTATTAATTGATTTTTCTACCATGCAACTAGTTCATCTTTTTTTTTTAGATTACTCATTTGATGACATCCCTTACACTGTCCTTAATAATTCATTTTTTAATTGCATCAGCAGGATCATTCCCACCCTACATATACCATTGCCCTTGGGTAATGCCCAATTTCAATTCTTTAGAGACCGTAGTCTTCCATGACTCACAGTCATAAACTATCCCTGAAAGAATTGATCCTAAACATATGGACTTTTGTTTCATTGAGAAACTTGGGATCACCTTTGCAAATTCCCAAATACGATACAGCACACCATTCTCTTCTGAAACAATTCTGGACCCAAGCTATAGTGTCCATTTGTAGTCAATCTCAGATATATTATATATATATATATATATATATATATATATATATATATATATACTTATGGATGTGTGCTCAAAATTTCCTTCCAACTGCATTTTTTAATTATATTTTTATTTTTTCCAACTGCATTTAAGGTACAATTAGCAACAGTGATAAGAAATTTCGAAATAATGACAACCCTAAGAGAGAACCACAACAGTGAAAGAAACACATCGGTGGCAGTGAACAAACCAGAAAATTCTAGGTACTCCATTCACTTCACTCTGGTCATATTCCTGTTCTTGCTGTTTCTGCAGGCCCATCATCAGTTAAGGAAAGCAGATTCTTTTCATCTTCTACTAAGAAAAAACCATAGACCCCACATAGCAAGATGAAACATGCCATGGGGAAAACTCTGTGATCTCCTTTATTAGAAGCTCACTGCTGCTTAATAACTCCCTGTCTGTGCTGTTCATTGAGTGCTGATTAGAAAAGCCAGGGCGAGG
The DNA here is from genome assembly GCF_037893015.1 of Macrotis lagotis. Taxonomy (NCBI): domain Eukaryota; kingdom Metazoa; phylum Chordata; class Mammalia; order Peramelemorphia; family Peramelidae; genus Macrotis; species Macrotis lagotis. The sequence continues at coordinate 4,705,988 of NC_133660.1, read as the reverse complement.
ACAAGAGCACAGTGGGAGCACAACCATGTGTGGCCAACAAAATAAAACAAACCTAGTAAAAACCCTCCATGAGGCTTGAGGGTGGGAAGAGAAAAAGGGAAAGGGGAGAAGGAAAGGAGAAGGGGGAGGGGCAACTGCCCTTGGATACTTTTCTTTCTCATTAGGATCTCAGACATAAACCTAACATTTGAACCCTCTACTCCTAATACAACTCCTGCAATCAGTGTACAGGGACTGCACTTCAGTAGGTACACAGTAATAATGAGGCTAAATAAATGTTCATTTTTTTTTTGTCATATGACACTTTCCCCTCTTTATTATTCTGTCACAATATCCTTGTTTATGACCTTCCTGGATGGGGGTTTACATGTGTGCAGGTCCTAGTGTGAATAATGAAGAAAGTGTCAAACAAAACTCACACAGATATGAATTTGATCAATTAAGCTGAGCTTGAATATGGTATCTTGTCTTCTCCACTACTCTGAAAACAATGCTTGGCAAAGCTCTATTCATTTTGCTGTACAAATGGATCATTTGAAATAGAAAACTCAGAAAACTGTCCAGGAAAGGGTTTGTTTCCTCCTTTTTTCCCCTCTTTCTTAACTTTAAATTAAATTAGAGTTAGTTTGGGAACTGCCAAGTAGCTGTCACCTCATCAAATGGCTGGATTTCATTTATTTTACTTTGTTTGATTTCTTATTCTGGATTAAGTTGTGAACAAGAGAACTGCAACCACTCCAAACAGGCAAGCCAAGGCCTTTATATTTAAGACACTTGATAGATTCCAGACATGGGCTGGGCTTTATATGATCAGGCAATCCAATCCTGATTTCCAAATCAATAACTTCTTTGAAAGGCAGGTGGTGAAAAGTTGTTTCAAGGAAGAAGTTTAAGAGGCAGAAAGTGATTAGAACAGTAGATCTGGTGGCAGGAAGACCCTCAGGTACTATTTCAGTTATCCTGAGGAAGGTTCACCTCTGTTCCATCCATTTATCTGTCTATCTATCTGTTTATCTATCTATCTGTCTATCTATCTATCTATCTATCTATCTATCTTTCTCTCTGTCTCTTTCTATCTCTCTTTTCATTCATCCATCCTCCATCCATCTTACTCTCTGTATCTGTCTGTCTGTCTGTCTCTCTCTCTCTATTCGTCCATCCATCCACCTAGCTAGCTAGCTCTCTAGCTATCTATTTGTCTATCTGTCTGTCATCAATATATTATTTATATCAATCTATCTATACATCTATAAATTCATATATAGCTATTATCAATACATGTAATGCATATGCATTTATGCATGTATATGTTTAATATAAATAAGAGTTTTGGTCTTGTTGGCAGTATGAACCATTCTTCCTTTCTAGATCTTTCCTATAATACTTTAAGTGAAAATGGGTTCACAATAACAAGAGGAACTTTTCAAAATATTGTCATCTCTCTATTAGTAAATGTAGCGAACCCACTATAACTTGACTTGATTCACAGTTGATGATAATTTTATCTTTGAATAAAAAAGGGCTTTTGGGGGGAGGGGAATATCAGTTTGTAGCTTGCTCTCCTTAAACAAACAGAGCAAGGGGGGGGGGCTTTTAGATGTATTACAAGAAGCCATTGCAAGGGGCTCCGAGTAGAACCCATGAATGAAAGGCATTATTTTAAAGGGGTTGGACATTAAGGAGGAGGGAGGTGCTGAACAGAATGGAAGATAAAAGGCTGCTAGTGCAGAGCTTTTACCAAGACAGCAAGCTATAGCAGCTTTGTGGGAAAATAGCATTGGCAAGTTTACCCACTTGACCTTTAGTCTGAATAGATGGGTTTAAGGAGATCACAAAGAGCTTTGTAGGGGAGATATCTGCTCAGTTCCCCTTGGTGCTTGGAGTTCTTCTGTTGCCCAGGAGAGGTTGAATGGGATTTGGTTTCTCAGTTGCCTTTAAAGGTATTCCTTGAAATCTGCATTATTCGATCATTTAAAAATGTTTAAATAGAAGGAATTGCTTATTGAAGGGCTTCCTCTTTCCTTTAGCCACAGACTTTGCTTCAAAAGAATGATAATTTTATACCAGAAGCTCTTAAAATCTCTCTCTCTCTCTCTCTCTCTCTCTCTCTCTCTCTCTCTCTCTCTGTGTGTGTGTGTGTGTGTGTGTGTGTGGCAATCTGACAAAGCCTATGAACTCCAATACAGAATTTTTATAAATGCATAAAGGACAACAATTATATTCAACTGTGATCATCAAATTCTTAAAACTACTTTCATAGTCTTCATATTAAGAACCCCCACTCTAGATCTCTGCCCCTACATCCTAATTCTTAAGATATTTTCTCAGTGTGTGGAGATATGAGGGATTTTTTTCAAATTGCAGATCCAAAAATGCCAGCTGCAGATAGATTTTATATTTAAATTCAGAGATACTACTATTAAAGACTTTCAAACATGACCTTCTGCATCAGTGCTAGAAATGTTTTGACAGTAAATAAGACGGTAAGTAACTGTCAAGAATCTTGTGTTTCAGTTGACCACAAGTCAATAATGTGATAGGACTGCTGCCAAAGCTAAAATAATCCAAGTGTCTCTTTCATAGGATTTGAAATAATTTGCATTCAGTATAGCCAGCATTGCATGATGGATAGGATATTAGAATTATAGCTTAGAAAATTTGAGTTCAGATGTTGATTTAAGCACTTATTATGAGATACCTGAAAAGCCACTTCACATCTGTAGACCTCGCTTCCCTCATCTATACAATGAGGAAGGATTTGGACTTGATGTCCATTAATTTTCCCTTCCATATCAAAAGCTAACATCTTTTTCTGGTTCAAACATTTCTGGAATATTACATAATTCTGCCAAAGAGATTTTCTTGAAGAAAAATGTGAGCATATCACTTCCCTGCTTAATAAGTTTTACACACTCACTGATACCTCAATGAATACTTCTGTTTGGAATTTAAAACCCTTTACAACCTGGACCCAACCTACCTATCCAGACTTATTAGCCATTATATCACACCCCCACCCACAACTTTCTATGGCTCCACCATAGTGATCTATGCAGACATGATACTTTATCTCCCATCTTTGGTCCTTCAGGATATCCCTCATGCTTCACATACTAGTCCTCCTTACTTCTTTATCTCTCAGAATCCCTAGTTTGCTTTAAAACTCAGTCCAAGTGCTACCTGCTAAATTGGAGGGGGGGAATTCTTTTTTTTTTTGCCAAGAGTCTTTCAGATATTTTTAATATCATTGATCATACAAAATTATCAACTTAAAAATATTAGTCTGTTATATTTGGTCAAGCATTTAATTGATTCACCCTAAAAAGCTCCCAGTTTTATTGAATTTCAAGTCCTGCCTGTGGATACTTTGGCAGAGCCAGACCAAATGATTTACAGGCCTTATATGACCTTAAGCCCGGATGCTCCCCCATCCCTCTTATAAGTGAAGCTTTTCCTGGTCCTCTAGATGCTACTGTCTTGCTCCACTCTTAAGTTTTGCATATTTATTTTCTGTATATATGTATACACACACATATGAATGCTTACAGGCGTATACATACCAACATATGCCTATAGATATATAGATATATAAATATATGTGCATATAAAGTTCCAAATATCTTAATGTATTTTTAAGCTTTAAAAGTTGCATGTAAACATACAAAGACTCATATACATGCATAGGCATATGCAATATAGACTTCCTAATTTTGAGTCTCAAGGTTATATATAAATGATGAATGTTCTGGATGTGCTGAAATCAGTTTGAATCACTGGGGACAAGGAAAGATTATTAAGTGTAAATACTTACATCTAAAAATCAGCAAATGCTACAAGTCAGGGCATGTTTTGTTGTGGAGGTTTTTTGATTGTCTAGACAATAAAAATTATAAAGATTTAACTTAAATGAATACCCTGCATACATTTTCCAGAGAGATAAGTGTTAAATATTAAACAGTACATTCCTGAAGATAAGGAATTTGAACACAGTTTTTAAGTATAACTGCAGTATACGCTCCCTGCTTCAGTCCCTTAAGTGACTTCTTTTTTTAAATTTTATTTATTTATATTTGCGTTTTACAATTTTCCCCTAATCTCAGTTCCCTCCCCCCACCCCCCACCCCCACAGAAAGTAGTCTGTTAGTCTTTACATTGTTTCCATGGTATGCATTGATCCAAGTTGAATGTGTTGAGAGAGAAATCATATCCTTAAGAAAAAAAAGTAGAATATAAGAGATATCAAAATTACATAATAAGATTACGTTGTTTTTTTTTTAATTAAAGGTCTTTGGTCTTTGTTCAAACTTCACAATTCTTTCTCTGGATGCAGATAGTATTCACCATTGCAGATATTCCAAAATTGTCCCTGATTGTTGCCAAATCCATTAAGATTGATCATCAACCACATGTTGCTATTATGGTGTACAATGTTCTTGTGGTTCTGCTCATATTGTTCAGCATCAGTTCATGCAAATCCTTCCAGGCTTCCCTGAATTCCCATCCCTCCTGTTTCTGATAGAATAGCGTTCCATAGTGTACATACACCACAATTTGTTCAGTCATTCCCCAACTGATGGACATTCACTCAATTTCCAATTCTTTGCTACCACAAACAGGGCTACTATGAATATTTTTGTACAAGTGATGTTTTTACCCTTTTTCATGATCTGTTCAGGGTATAGACCCAGTAGCAGTATTTCAGGATCAAAGGGTATGCACATTTTTATTGCCTTTTGGATGTAATTCCAAATTGCTCTCCAGAAAGCCTGGATGAGTTCACAGCTCCACCAACAATGTATTAGTGTCCCAAATTTCCCATATCCCTTCCAACATTGATCATTGTCTTTTCTTGCCATATTGGTCAGTCTGAGAGGTGTGAGGTGGTACCTCAGAGATGTTTTAATATGCATTTCTCTAATAAGTAATGATTTAGAGCAATTTTTCATATTACTATGGATCGCTTTGATTTCCTCATCTGTAAATTGCTTTTGCATATCCTTTGACCATTTGTCAGTTGGGGAATGGCTTGGTTTTTTTTTTTAATAAATTTCACTCAGTTCTCTATATATTTTAGAAATGAGTCCTTTGTCAGAAATACTAGTCATAAAAAATTGTTTCCCAATTTCCTACATCCTTAAGTCACTTCTTAATGAGTCTGCTTTGAGGTATATTTGTGGAGATTGCATCAGACTAGGGGCTTAAGCTCCCTGGTAAAGGAACTATTTCATTTTTCTTTGTATTCTGAAATGAACAGTGGTTGATTGCTTGATATATTGAATTCTTGGTGCCACATTTTAAAGGAATCAATGGATGAGGAGAAACTTTGAATCCTCGAAGAGTGCTAGAAAGAACTGGAAATGGTGAACCTGAAGAAAAGAGAATGTAGAATAGTTATATTCACTGTTGAGGAGATGTATTAAGCAGGAGTGGAACTGGATATATTATTTTTAGCTTATGTGATAAAAATCAGTATCAATGAGCAGAAGTTATAGGAGGCAGGCTTTGCCTCAAAGTGAGGAAATACTTTCAAATATTGGGGCTATACAAAAATGAATTTTGTGGAAAAAAGAACTGTCTGTCACTAGAAACACTGAAGTTAAAGAATATGGCAGATAAAAATGTCACTTAATGATCTTTGTAGTCTTTAGAACTCCAAAATTCCATGAAAAGAAAACTGTATTCAATTTAAGATATTTAAATCATCCAGGTTAATGAGAATTACCCTTAGAGATTATCTATTTCAACTGAGTCCCAAAACTATTAGATGAGTTGTTCCAAGTTACACAATTCTATGTCAGAATCAAATAGAGAAACACGTTGATTTTATTTAGTAGTTTTTGTACCATGTCTTGTTGTACTAATGATCTCAATGAAAACAGGTTCATAGCTGACCAAATTTGGAAGGAGTCTTAGAGATCATCCATCCTGGCCCTGCTTGCTTTTTCATGTGGAGGAAGCAAAAAGTTAAGTGACTTGCACAGAGTCATAAAGCTATTCAAGTCCAAAGTTGGGACTGCCTCCCCAATCTCCTAATTTACAATCTTATACTTGTTCCGTTATACCACTTGTCATTTGTTATAAATCTATTTATCTCCTTCATTATTCTATTTGTTTGTTTTTAGTTTATGAAAGAAAACAAGCATTTCCACAACAGTATAATAAAAAAAATGAATGCACACGAAACTTTATATTATATGCAATTGGCTATTCCTTTTAAATACTTAATAAAGTTATCATGTATATTTTCTTTTTGTCTTCCTCTTTTCCTAGAGATGATATTTTACAGAAATAACTCTTTGTCATTTCTGCAGTCTTTCAACAGTTCTTTTCCCTCTCCAAACTATCTCTAATGCATTAGAACACATTGGTACTATACCTTTAGAGGACTTGCAGTTTGCTAAGTGGTTTTTTTTTTTCAAAACAAGCTAGTGAAACATAGTGAGACATAGTTATTATTCCCACTCTACAGATTAGAAACCTAAAGCTCAGAAATCTCAAAACACTTTCCTAGGTTCATACAGCTAATAAATGACATACTTATCCTCAGTATAGGATATACTTTAAACCAAGCATGCATTCTACTATTATGTTCTTTCTGTACATGAATGTCTGTTTCCTTCCACATGCCATTCTATGATTAATGAGGTAAAATCATTCTTTTGTGATTTGCCTAGAATATCTTTTCCTCTTTTAAAAAAGTATCATCTCTCTAACTTGTTGATGCCAATGGTTTTTATTTGTACATCTGATATGTGTAGAAACTCAATTAGTCACATTGCGTAAATTATCTATGCTGAGACCATACAGTTCTGCTGACCATGAGTTTTGTTTCAACTCGAGTTGTCTTGATTGGAAATAAATATGCTTTGCTACTGGGTTCGTTATTGTTGGGGGGGATTGTTTTGTGAGAATTATAGAGCATTTTCACTTTGTAATGTTATTAAAGCTTGATTCACTCTCCTGCAACTTCATTATAAAGTCTTTTTACAGTGAGAACCTCATTATCGTATATACAAAATGTCTTTCTCCTAAGAACAAGAAAATTTGAGGACATTTTAGGAATACTTAAAGAAATATGGAGAAATTTGGTTTGATTAAATTATAGAATTTCATCCCAAAAGGAATTTGTCCTTAAAATAAAAATTTTTCCATTTTGTACATGTGGTATTTTCCCCCTTTTTCCCAAACCCTGATGATTTAAATTATATCTGATCTCAGAATCTGTTATTGAATTGCTCTCCCTCACATTCTCTACATGAAACTGGCCATCTTACTGTTTGTCATACACATGATTCAATACCCCCTCTTCTGCCTTTGCAGTGGCTCTCTCCCAGGATTCTATGCTTAAAATTTATCTCATTCCTGTTTCTTTCACTTAGAATTCCTAGTTCCTTCCAAACTCTGCTCAAATAATATTTCTATGCAGTTTTTCTTATTCACCCCCCCACACACACCAAATGTCTTTATTTTTTAAACCTAGTTGTGTACATATCATCCATCTCCTTTTGATAAATATTCAACTTCTTTCAGGCAGAGATGATTCAAGTTTGTCTTTACCTCTCCAATGTCTAGAACATAACAGTCAATCCGTGCTTATTGAGTCATTTGAAGAAATATTGGTTTCTGACATATATATATATATATATATATATATATATATATATATATACATATATATATTTGTATATATGTTCAAAGTACCTGAAAGACCTCTGGGCCTCAGATTAAACTATTTACAAGGTCACAGTTATGGCAATATATTCATTTTTGCTATGAGACATTGTTTACATGTAGGAACAGGAAGAAGGTAGTAGCTTCACAATTTGGAAACAGAAGTGTGTTCAAATCCTAACATTCCTGTGCAACTTCAGTGAGGCCTTAGTTTCCTTCTCTGAAAAAAAGAGGGAATTGTACTGGATGTTCTTTCTGATCTTTTCTAACACTATAAGTCTATGACCCTCTACTCCCATAATGAGAGAAGTCAGGTGAGCTTGCTATATGTCTTGCTGTGCAGAATACCCTTGGAATAATTCTGGCCCTTGTAAGCCAGAATGGGCCCTCAAAATTAGCCTGAGATTCTGCTCTGTGCCAGCCTTCAATACCCTAAGTCAGATCAAGATAAAAAAGCCCAACATTTTCTTGACTTATTTTCCCACACTCCCAGGAGAAATTCTAATTGGTAAATTCTCATGAGATTTTGTCTGTCAAGAAAATTTTCTCTGGCAGAGGCTTTGCAGAGAGGATGCCATTCCTATCGTTGAGTCTTTCAGGACCTCCCTCAGGATGAAGGAAGAAATTCTCAGTGGGAGGACTCTCCAGTATGGGAAATTCCATAACACCTACAGATTTATTTAAGGTTGCATTTTTGAGATTAAGTATCTTCTAACTATATTTTCTAAGTCATTTGAATTATTTTTAATTTTATTTGTATTGGTCTTATTTGTAATCTTCATTTTCTAATGTATCTTTCTCCTGTCCTCTATCCAGAAATCCATTCTTCATAATAGAGATTTCAGAAAGAGAGAGAGAGAGAGAGAGAGAGAGAGAGAGAGAGAGAAACTCAGGAAGAGAAGCAGCTCAGTAATACTAAGCGCTCCATCCACTCCACCTCTACTCGCCACCTATAGGCTCCATCTGTGCAAGGGAAGGGAGGCAAACTCCAAAACAATTTTAGGTCTTTTATATTGTTTTGTTGTTGTTTCTCAGTCATCCACTTGTGAGCTACTCTTTGTGACCCCATGCACTATGTCCTTCTATCCTCCATTAGTTTTCAAGGTCTGAAATAAATAAAATAAAATGATATAATATAATATAATTCATTCATATCCAGCTATCCAGTTTAGAAATAAATATAGCATTAATATGAACATAAATACATTTTATGGAGCCTTTCATAGAAATGAGTTGTAGGAAGTTCTTGTTCATCATAATCACCCAGAATTCAATTCAATTGCATCATAATTACATAGAATTCAATTTCACAGAATTGATGTTTATAACATCGTGTAGGTGACCATTGAAACTCTTCCCCCCCCCCCAGATTACTATTTGTTTCGATCCCTATATTTTACTCTACTCGTATGACCTTTGGCAAGTTCTTTAGATTATCTGTTCATCAGTTTCCTTTTTTTTTTTGTAAAGGAAGGGATTAGATGAGATGGCCTCTTGGGTCCTTAGCTCCAAATTTATGATCCCATGATCCTACTGAGATTTTATCTGAAGACATTTTCTTCCTTCCTGTTGTGAATGGGGTGAAAGGATACATATATAAACCTCAATTATCCACAAGTGACCCTCCCTGTAAAACTAATTAAGGAGAACAGTGTATTAACATGCATACTGTGACTCCAAATTGTGGTCTCCCCTGAGAATCCTTTTATTGAAAATATAGGACTTTATCTTTGGCACACTAAGTCTAGACTATCAAGTTGTCATAAAGAATAAAATTGCCCTCCACCCACCCACTCCCAAAACATCATGGGTATGGGTCTATCACTTCCATTTTCCATATAGTATCTTTAATGAAGAGGTCTCTAGCCTCTCCTCCCATGTTGATAACTAATCAATAAGGGGAAATGCAAAAAAGGGTGAGAAATATGGAAGGGAATGTCTGCTTAAAAAGATAAAAAAATGCAAGGCTCTAATTGAAATTAGAAGCACTCTCATTTTAGAAAATATTTTCTTAACAGATTGCTGCAGCCCTCTGCCTCAAGGTTTTTGATTAAATTAATGAGGGTAGTGATAAGCTCCATTAGTGTTGCTGTTTCCTGAGGGAAATTTTCCACAGCCTCTTCCCTTCCTTCTTTCTTTCCCAAATCTCAGGTATGATGATAGAATTGCTAATTGGGGCCAGAGTAGGCCAAGAGGATGAACTTATTATTTCTATGCAAATGCAGACCATCTTGAAAATTAATTTTTCATGTGCACCTACCTTAACAAGAATGTTTCCATTGTAGGTTTCTTGTCACTCATTTGGGAAACTGCTGCTGAGCCTTGTCGTCATAAGAGAGGTTTTGAACTTTCTCTTTGTTCCATGTTGGCTGCTATCTTGGGACCAGTCAGCACATCTGACATGTAATGATCTGTTGATTCTGGCTCTTATCAGTGATCTTTCTTTTACCATTGTAAATAGGAGTGCCAGTTAAGTAAAGTACTAGTAAGATACTATCCTGTTCTAATAGCAAAGCATACCTGAAAGTAAGCAGCTCTATCACCTCCAATAAAGGAAAAATGAGAAGAAAGAATTCGGAGAAAAGGATTTCATTTCCATGGAATCCATAGTCATGGACAAAATAGAATATGACTAACTTCCTGGAAACACTTAAAACAAATTAATGACATTACTTTGGGATATTAAAATAGTTACATGAAACTATTCATATGAAGTATTCAATTAACCAGTCATCATCATTCTTGGAAACCTGGTGATAGCTATTATATTATTATAATATATTATATTAACAGCTAACATAGTTGAAGGATTCTTTAGATTTGTTTTTGTTTGGAAATTGATTAGATCATAAGTTCTCTGGGGAGAATGCTCCATTTGGGCAGGTACCATCTAGAAAACTCTTTAGTACCCCCAACACCAGCTTTGATGCTGTTCCTTTAGGAGGTACTCAGAAAATACTTGGTGTGGAATTCTTCTATCTCTAGAAATGATTAATTGTAATCCAAGTGTATAAGTGAGAGTAATATCTATCAAACTTGCTCCTAATTTCTCTCCATATCACTAATACTTGTGTGACTTTTGTCTACAGCATGTTTTGCCCAGTATGAGTGAGAAATGAGGGATCATTACAATAGAAGAGTAGAGAGGGGGGCTATACTTCCAGAATGAGTTCCCAAGTCACTAAAAGAACCCTCAGTGGGGCAGGAGGTGGTGTAGGGAAATAGCATCAAACACAAACAGAAAAGCAGCCACTAAAACGTACTCAAGGATCCCTTTGGGCTACGTATTGACTTAGAAAACCACACATTAACATTATCTGTATCTTATCATATTTTTACATACTTTGTGAAATATTTCCCAATTACATTTGAATCTGGTTCAGTCTGAATTCAGGAACTGCTGCTAGGAGCTGGCACCTCTGGCTTAGTGGATCGAAGTCTTGGACTTGAAGTCTGCACCTGAGTTCAAATTCTGCTGCAGAATGACTCCCTACTTGAGCCAGCACTTAGTGTTGTACCTGAGACGTGGTAGGCACTTAATAAATGCAAATTGGTTGACTGACCCTGGGACATTTAATTTCTTTCTACCTCAACTTCCTCATCGATGAATTGGGTATAATTATAATACCTACTTCTCAGGGTTGAGATGATAATATATACATATATATTTATATATGTTTTTATATATATATGCTTAAGTTTGAGATAAAATGAGAACATATATAAAAACATTTGCCAGTCTAAAAGACACACACACACACATACACCATATATATATATACATATATATGCACACACACACATATATATATATATATACACACACATATACTAAGCTTTTTTTTTATTATTTTGTTTTTGTTTTTGAAGCAGGTCTGTGATTTCCTTGATGTAGGAAACTCCAGGTGGAAAAAAAAAATCCTTTTTACCAGTTCTGGTCAGCATCTATTCTGCAATGTATAGTCTCAAATATTTTCCTGGGACACTAAGAGGCTGACACACAAAGAAATATGGCTAAGATTTGTTGCCCTTCAGCCTGGCTTTGCAAGCATTTCTTCTATTTCTATCTCTATTAGGATGATAGAGAGATATAGTTCAAATTCAGCCTCAAATACTTATGTCATATGACCCTGGTAAAGTCATTTAACCTCTCATGCCTCAGTTTTCTCTGGAAACATCTATAAAATGATCTGGAGAAGGAAATAGCAAAATTCCTGCAGTTTCTTTATCAAGAAAACTCCAAATAGGGTCATGAAGAGTCAGACACAATGGAAAAACTGAACAACAACAAATGCTTTCTTGTCCAGTTTTTCTCTATACACTATGAATTCTGTATATAAAACTTTTCCCCAAAGAAAGAAAACTTGACAGCGAGTTCATTGAAAAAGAGCTACTGTCTTTCCCCCCTTTGTATCACTATAACAGGCAGCACTTCCTAGTGGATAGGAATCTGGCCTCATCGGAAGACCTGGCTTTAAGGGGTTTGTTTTTTGGGGGGGGGCGGGGAGAAGTCCATAATTACCTAAGCCAGTACCTTGCTTAGAGCAGTGACTTAATGTGTTGTATTAAATAACTATTTAAGCACTAGAGGTCTATAATGACCAGAACCTGACTGAGGTTGATATACTAGAAATGAGTGTGAAGGACACTTTAAAGACCTGAGAGGGATAAGGTTTCACACAGATGAGAGAAGAATGACTTCTAGGTGAAAAGAAATATCTAATGAATTCTCTGGGAATAGGAGAGCAATCTGTAGAAGACAGTGAGAAGATTTGTCTGCCTATGATGAAGACAAGAGCTGAAACTGAGAGTAATTGCATTTCTCTAAAAATAACTGTAGAGTTTTCTTAATTCTCTGTAGTGTTACCTAACATTTAACATACAACATTTTTACAGCAAGGCGTTTTGATCAGTATGCCATTTTATTTTGAGTGGCTTTGGACACAAATGTCTGGGGGGTGGTCAGACATTGATGATTTGTTATCCATGGTGTTTGAAAGATTTCCCACTTGAATGAAATCACAGTTCCATTATGTATATTGCGTTTCATTATCAAGGAACTAATAGTACTTTGAACTGAGAATATTTTTTAACTGAGTAAAAAAGATAAATCTGTGGACCTGAAATAATAGACAGATAAGCATTTGAAGTATCTCACTACAGCTAGGCAGAGGCTGATGGCCATAAGAGACCAGCAGAGTTTTAGGAGACTTAGGAAATGCAAGTGAGACTAATGTTCAGGCAGTTTTGGTCTGGTCTGATTTCCTTTTGGGGATTTTTTTGGCAAAGATTCTGGAGTGGTTTGCCATTTCCTACAGATAAAAAAATTGAGGCAGACAGGATTAAGTGATTTGCCTAGGATCATACAGTTTGTAGGTTTCTGAGTCCAGATTTGCACTCTGAAAAATGAGTCTTCCTGACTTTAGGCCTAATACTCTATACACTGCAACACTTAGCTGCCCCAGCTATTCTGCAAACAGCTGCTAAAGAGGGACTAATTATGTGACAACCATTTAGTAAGGGAATAGGAATTTTTGATTCTTCATCATGTAGCATCTTCATCAGAAAGCTCGACCTTGCTGATACAACCATGGTTGGTATTATCCCCAAGTACTTTTGGAGGTTTGTTCTAAAGTTGTTTGCAGGCTTTTGAAAGAAACTAACATACAATTCTCTTTTTAAATTGTCCATGCTATTCATGGGTAAATAGTAATATATGAAAACCTCTGATAACTCAAGAATTGTCTTTGTGGCCATGTTCTGGAAGGGTTTTTGTTCATGACATTAGACCTCAAAATTTGAGAATATAACTATGGAATTTACTTTCTTTGTCAATCCATCATGGAGTCCTCTTCCATGAATTTAACCAAATCTTTTTGGGGCTAGGGTGAGAGTGATGGGGAACCCATTCTCTATATTTCTAATCTGCTACAGGAGATGAAATCAGCTTATTTTAAAGAAATCCTAACCTAACCTCTTTGAAATTTCAAGGCTTGTTTCACGATAACCTTCTCAAAGATTTTTTTAATTGACTACAGTCTAGAGTATTCTAGAATTTGTTGTCTTATTCATAGTTTGAATGACATTTATATCTCCCAACATTATCTTATTTGCTCTCAGAGTTAGTACATGATGAACATATAAATATAAGTACATAGAATAAGTACATGAACATATAAAAATAAGTACATAGAAGCCCTCCTTGCGAAATGAGTGAGGACAAGTGAAACACACCAAGAGGACTCTGGGCAGATTCACTACAAATTTGCTGTCTTTAAAGGGATGTTGTTTTTATTTTTTTGAGGGAGAAAGGGGTAAAGGTTAGCTTGGAATCTTAATCTCAAAAGCATAAATTCATGGAATCTATGATGATTGGTAAGACAGAAGCAGAATTAATGCTCGCATTTCATGTTTTTCTCTTTCCTGGGTCCAGTGAAAAGTGACCTATCCTGTTCAGTCCTAAAATGATAGGGATCCTCTACCCAGGCAAAAAAATACAGGAACAATTCAGGCTGCATTTAAGATTTAATTCTTGTTCTAAGTCACCACCACCACTATACAGAAGCTATATTTGAGAGCCTAGATCTATCAAGGATTGAAACTTACTACCTTTCATCTCAACTGTCCTTTCCTTAGATTTTCTTCCTTTGAATAAACTTTCCTTAAAATAACACAATTAAAAAATAAATATCGCAACTATAATATTTCAGGTACAAAGGTACCATAGGTTTATGCAAGGATGGGATCTTTTTGTATGTTTCGTTTTGGATATTCCTGTAGAGGAAGCTTAGAGATACAATGGACATGGAGGCTTTTGAAAGAAACTATATCTGAATTCAAATCTTCTCTCAGACTTGCTAGTTTATAAATGACCTATAGCTATGTCAGGCCTTTAATGTTAGTATTTATAAAATGGAATAACTTTGGTTTTAGATTTATTTCAAGTATTCAGGTGTCAAAAGAAAAAATATTTTCAATTTCATCTAAATAAGGGGTTATGCATATATATATACATATATATATGTATATATATATATATATATATATATATATATGAAAATGCTTCTTTTCAGTTTTTTGGTAACTATACCTGTTTCTTACTTTATCAGTTAATGAGGAAATGATATATTAAATTTCATTAAGATTAATGGGTGGCATTACATATAAGGAGAATTTCTTGTATAGGAGCTTTCGTAACATTTGCACATTATCTGTGTTAAAGAAATCTGGATAATAATTTTGTCAAATTATCTTCTTGACATTGACAAGTTCTTGCAGGATTCTTCCAGGCAGAACATTTTTTTTGTAATGCTGAGAAGAGGTCATTATTTCTTAGATTCTTGAAGGTAAACTTCTAGAGGTGAGGGATCATGTCTATTTATTTTGTACGCTATATCCTGCTGACTATACAACTCAGTCTGGAACTAGCAAAGCCTTCTGTCTGAACTGAAGAAGTCCTGCTGTGAAAGTGGATTCCCTGACGCGTTGGGGAAAGCAAGATACATCAATGCAGCAGTTTTCCCATATGCACCATAGTCATTAGCCTACTCCCTGGAAAGTCTTCAGAGAGAATGGCCAGAAGTTGTCCTATGCAGGTTGCTGGTAACCCACAGCTATTTCTCCCTGGAGTCCACCTTAAGGAAATCTGTTCTGAGTGTCCGCCAGTTCTCAAAGGTGAAATCCCAGCTAAATGATATCCATTTCTTTATAATCACCAGTAAAATGTATTGTGTACAAAGTAATTCTGTAAGGTGATAGATGAAGGAATTTCCTGTGATGATAAAATCGTAGGCACAGACGCTATCTTTAATTCTGTATAAAAATGTCACTAATAACAATATAATATTTTCAAAATTTTTTACATATATTATTCATCTGATCCTTACAACAGTCCTACAGGATAGGTGATAATACATATTATCAGTCTTGATGATCAGGAAAAAAATACCCTGACTCAGAAGATCTATAAAGTGACTTTTCCAAGGTCACATAGCTAGTGAGTACCTGAAGTGACAGTTCGATCCCAGACCTCCTGACTGTAGAATAATTGTAAAATCACTAAAATACAGATATTTGTAGAGAAAAGTAAGCAAACTAAATCAAACTACTTGTCCAGGTAATTACTAGCAATACTTTTACAAAATAATTTTCAGTTTCATTTATTCTGTTGTTATATAATACCTATACATACAGAAATATTATAGATATATAGAGATGTACACATATTCAATTGTAAGTCAATATATAGATGTGTATACATATTATATCAAGCATACTTTCACCTAATATCTTCTCATTTTAATTTTCATGACATTAAGTGAAACAATGCTGTAGGGAACAATATATTCAAAAGACTAATGCTATAAATGTTTTAATAGGCAGTTGGCAGACAATGAAACAGTAGGAGTTTTTAATGTTACAATCCCATTGCAACATATAAAAATATTATTATAAAAATTTTTGAAATGATGTTGGGTTTATGCTTGTTCAACTCTCTCTTAATATAAAATGCACCAGAGGGTGCATTTAGTCCACCCAGAACAAGAATCCTCTCTACAACAAACATGATAAGTGATCTGTTAACTATTCCTTGAAGACCTCTAGTGAGAAGGAACAAAGTCTTTCAATTGCCTTTCCCTTCCCCTCTACTGCCCCCCCAACTCCTCCATGTGCCCTAAAAATTCCTAAGTGACCATGCCAATAAAATCTTTTATCAATTCCAGTATCTAGAATTCAATAATATCCTCAAAGTTTAATATTCCATATGAAGAGAGTTTCAATGTTATTACATTAGATAGAGATCGGGTATTATGGTAGTTAGGAAGACCTGGATTCAAGTCCTTCTTCTGAAATATCTTAGTGGTGGTGGTGATGATGATGATGATGATGATGATGATGATGATGATGATGCTTATCATTCATTCTCAAATAAGACCATGACATCAAGAAGATGATACCTTGACAAGCTTATGATTTGAGTGAGCGGGATACTGTGCTACATCACCAGTCTCACTTTCACCTCCAGAGTCATCTGGTCCAATGGTAAGATATGAATCAGGACAACTAGAGATGGCCCCGGATGTGAAGCAGTAAGGATGAAGTGACTTGCCCAAGGTCACACAGCTAGTAAGTATCAAGTATCTTGAGGACAAATTTGAACTCAGGTCCTCCTGACTTCCAGGCCTCTGCACTATCTAGCTACGCCTATCTTGGTTACAAGTCCCAGGAAAATCATTCAATCATCTGAGGCTATAATTTGCAGAATAGGCATGGTTCTGCATTGATAGAGGGTATTTACTTGCTAGAAATTCCCAATGGTACTCTAGAGACTTGGGGTCAAGAAGACCTGGGTTCAGATTAGTTTTTTGGCCTCTCTGTAATTCCTCATCTGTAAAGTGATGGGGTTGGACTTAATGGATACTAAAGTTCCTTCTAGCTCTAAATCTATGAAGCTAAATCATAGGTCAAGACAAACACATACAAATACACATGGGAAGAGAATTAAAACACTGGATTTTTTTAAAACAGAAAAATTAAGAATAAGAAAGGCTAGAAGTGAAATCTTCATCTGAGGATAAACAGAGAACCAAAGCCAGCTTCATACATAAAATAATATTACCATTCAAAATTATTTCCAAAAAATAGTCAGCGAAACTAATGGCTAGGTGCCCTGGAGATAGCTCCTACTGATTTCTGATTACTATATTTCCATTATTTATGACTGTAATTTAATTATTATATTTCACTGTGGGCATTTACAGTTTTAAAATCAACATGGTCTACAGAACAGGGATTGATTTATTATGTTGTTGATTGTCTAGTCTTAAGAAAATGATAGAGAAAATTTTAATAATGCAGATTAAACTTACAACTGTTCCATAGGTATTTTATTTCCAGAGACTGGATTGTCAAACATTTACTGGCACACCCTAGCTGAAATTCCACCACTACTAACTCATTGTTTGTCTTTTATCATAATTTTAAATATTATCTCTAGAAAGGATAACACGTCAATGTGAATTAGTTTATCAAATGACTTTTAGAAATAACTTGATAGTATTAGAGGGATTGAGGCGACAGTCTATGGGCCCCTTACCAGAAAGGACAGACTAAAAGGTAGAAATGAGGTACAACAAGGACCAGTGGATTAGTTCAGATGATATGCTATTTATGCGATCATTTTACCAGAATAAGATAATATACATATGGGGGCAGCTAGGTGGTGCAGTGGATAGAGCACCAGCCCTGGAGTCAGGAGGACCAGAGTTCAAAGCTGGCCTCAGACACTTAATAATGACCTAGCTGTGTGACTTTGGGCAAGCCACTTAACCCCATTGCCTTGCAAAAAACAAGAACAAAACAAAAAAAGATAATGTACACATGAAGTTAAGTACAATTCATGATGCTCAAAAAGAGATAAATTGAAGTACAACTTTACCTAAAGAAAAATAAGCAAAAAAGGATTTAGCCGACTTTTAGTTAAGTTTAACAAGAATCAATTGCCTTTTATTGGTCATTAAGGAAAGTCTGGGTGGAGCAGTTACCAAGTCTATGAATTCTGGGTTTAGCGAGGGAATAGGAGAGAAACATTTAATTCAGTTCTCATATCCAGGGGATACTTCTCAGATTGCTAAAGAAAAGTACAAAAATAATCAAAGCCTTGCTTGCTGTCAGTATTTGGAGAGTAACTCAAACACTATAGACAGAGAAAGGTTGCAAGGTAAGGTTTAGGTAATTGCTTCACATCCAGGGCCATCTCCAGTTGTCCTGATTCATGTTCATATTCATAAAATTTGAAAGTGGCATGTGAGGTATTTGAATGAGTACTTACAGAAGAAGAAACCACAACTGCTAGAAAGATTGCTTTGATCTATTTAGAAAGATGAATACCAAATTAGCTTAGCTTTATCTTCATTAATAGACTGATAGATCAGGGAAGTCATTGAGACATCTTAATTTTAGTAAGGTATCAACAAAGCTCTCATTATCACTTTTGTAACAATAGTAGCTGTGATCTACTCTTATGCCCTCATACAAATACTATATTGTAGGAACTAAAATACAAAGTGAGATATAAATACCTCCACAGTAGCATAGCTGTATGGCATCCCTCACACAAAATGTGTCAAAATATACACTCTTCATACCTCTCACCCAGTAGAGAATCATTTTTTTTTTTTACTGGTTTTGTCTTATTCCCTGGAACTGCTCTAACATGGGTAGAGCTCAGTTCCCAGACTTAGAACACCGCCACAGAGTGACGCGCAAACTCTTGGTTCTTAGGGTTGGCCCTATTGGTAGCCTACTCCCTCCTCATCTTCCCGCATCACTCACTTTGCTTACTCATCACCCTAGCTCTTGAGCCTCCATCAATGTGTTTTCTGCCTATAAAACTAAATACTCACAAGTCTATGAATTCACTTTGTGCATGAAATTAACACCACCAGTCACTTATAATAATGACACTTTTAGATATAAAAATATAAACTAATAAGTTAAAGGGAATACTAATTTTATAGATACTAGGAAATTGAAGTAAACACAAATAATAAATTAATACATACAGTGATGAGAGAGGCGCACGTTTATGAGGACACAGAAACAAAATGCTAGTTGGAAAACTCATGTGCTCAGCCTAACAAATGGCTCTGGAATTCAGGGTTCAGATATTATTGATTCAGCTCCAACGTGCAAAACTTTGTCTCTGATCACTACCTGACTCTTGACCCTCATTACTGCTCAGCCAAGGGAACGTCCTCTTGTCTATTTTTTAACCTTTTTAAGGTGACATTCAATTAATATCACCCTTAAAAGGGCCTTTAGAACGTGCTACTTCTTAATGTGAATAGTCATTCAATTTTTGAGTTGGAGAACTACAAATCGTATCCAACCAGCTATCTCTGGGCTCCATAAACTAGACCAGTTGGTTATTTATTCACGTGGATGCTTCATGATCCACTGAAAGCAAAGCTCATAGCTGGGGAACTCAGGCCCTTTTAAGAGTTGCTTAAGGGATGGCTAGGTGGCATAGTGGATAAAGCACCGGCCCTGGAGTCAGGAGGACCTGGCCTCAAACCCACTCTCAGACACTTAACTCCATTTGCCTTGCAAAAACCTAAAAAAAAAAAAAAAGTTGCTTAAAGCCATACAATTCTTAGCCAATGAGGTTCGTTCTCTCTCTCTCTCTCTCTCTCTCTCTCTCTCTCTCTCTCTCTCTCTCTCTCTCTCTCTCTCTCTCCCTCTCTCTCCTCTGCCCCCTCTCTTTTTTTGTCTCACTATCTCTCTCTGTTTCTGTCTCTCTGATCAATCAGGAATCACTCAGCTCTCAGTTTACTGGTTCCAACTGCTACGGATCCAAAGGAACAGCTTTTCTGCTCTTTGCTGCTATATTCTACTCCCCTCTGATTCTTCTTCCTTTGCAGCTATGCTTTAAAGCTGATAAAAAGGAGAGTCCTCCAATTCTCAATGATTTACCTTTTACTTAAAAAGTTACAACTCTCCAAATTTCCCTATTAAATTGACAGTTCTTGATTGATTAGGCCTGTCTTCAAATGTTTTTGTGATTTCTCATTTTCTTCGTTTGTTTCTATTTAGTCACAACACTTATATAAGTGAATTAATAGAGAAATCATTTCCATCATGCTTTCCTTTGAGAAGCTCAGCATGATGGCCTGCCTCTTCGCTGCCCTAGTAACTATGTTCCTTTATGCTTACTTTTCTCAATTTAAAGAAAAATAAAGGCTCACTCTCCAGCTCTTTATGACAAATTGTTATCATACAAGTGAGTTATCCCTCCACATTATGAACCAATTCTGAGTCTTCTCATCTCTAGGCCAATGGTGTCAAATGTGTGGCCCATGGCTGCATGCAAAACTCCCCCCAAATGACCTGAAACAGATTGAGATGTAATAGGTAAATGTTTAACAAAATAAATAAAAATTTAATGCATAATGTTAATTTTTCTAAAACAATATGGAGATTTGAGTTTGATACCACTGATCTTCACCATAGTTTATTTTCTTCCTAGAACTTTCCAAAATCCTATCTTTCCCAAACTTTCCCAATCCAACTTTCCAAAATCCTGTATTTCAACGGTGTGTATTAAACAAAGTTTTTTTCTTTGGTTTTAAAGGTATTTTTGGTATATTGGGTTTCAAAATGTTCATCCTAAACAGATGGACAGCCTTTAACATTCAACATGGATCTCTCTTCATTTACACAAAAACATTCTTTATGGAATTTTCATCAATAACTGTTCATGAAAAGGACTTTAAAGAGACAGCAATCTTTATAGTGGGAAAAAAGTTGAACGAGAATCAAGTGACATGGATTCACAGA
Organism: Macrotis lagotis; assembly: GCF_037893015.1. Classification (NCBI taxonomy): domain Eukaryota; kingdom Metazoa; phylum Chordata; class Mammalia; order Peramelemorphia; family Peramelidae; genus Macrotis; species Macrotis lagotis. The sequence continues at coordinate 4,684,979 of NC_133660.1, read as the reverse complement.
GGGCATAATGACAATCCAAAGGGCTCTCGTCTCAGTGGCAAAGAAGGTAGAGAGCTCTATTGTCTTCAGTCATCTTCTGTTTTAGTCTGATTAATGACTTGAATTTGACATAAAAAAAATCAGTCCTCTCTGATCCAGAAAGTGTGATAGGCATTTTTCTATGAAATTCAAAGATAGTCCTTTCGTAACCAGAGTTATAATATGGTCACCCCACCCTCTTGGAGTTTTCTTGGTGAGTGGTTTGCCTTGTCCTTTTCCAGCTCATTTTACAGATGAGGAAATTGAGGCAAAGTTAAGTGACTTGAGTAGTGTCACACAGCTAGTTAAGTGTCTGAGGTCAAATTTGAACTCAAGATGATGAGTCTTCCTGACTCCAGGTCTGATAGTCTACCCACTGCACCACCCAGCTACCCACAAATGCAGGATAGATGCAAATGTAAAGTGATCAGAGTGGGTGATGTGTGTCAGTGAATAATGAAGAAAGTCCTACTGAAACTGAGTCAAAAAAGAAGGTAAGAATTTCACTAGAGAAAAAATGAAGAACGAAATTCTGGATCAAAGGAAGAAAAGTCCAGGGAAGGGGAATAGTCTGTGAAAGAAGAAGAGAAGGGATGTATAGTGGAGAATGTATAGGGATCAATACAATTGTCCAGTCTGGTTGGAATAGAGACTATGAGGAGGCATTATCAATCTAAGAGGACAGACCAGAGTCAAATTGTGAAGGGTTTAGCTAGCAAAAAGAGGGGTGTATGGTTTATTTTAGAATAATGGGGTAATAAAATCAAATCTGTGGAAGAAACAAATCTTGGGAGGAATAATCCGGGCATTACCATAGTTTTAGCCCTCGTCACTCTACTTTAGAACTATTCTAAAATATTATAAATTTTTCAGAAAAATGTAGACTCAGTATAAATCTTCACTTCTTGGTCAGCATATCCTTAATTCAGAACCTTAACTTCACTACTTAGTTGAGCTATGATTTCTAGTGTTTGCTATGAATTTTTAAAATATTTGGGAAAATAAGTCCGGCCTTCCACATTAAGGCCTGAAAGAAATCAGAGTGGTCTTAATGAGGATGAAGCATTAAACTTATCAAAATCAGATGGGAGGACCTAATGAGAACTTTTACATATTCTGCATTAATTTTGTTTTCCCTTTTATTTGGTTTCCATGGAAATATGTATTTGTAGGAAAACTCTAGAGTACTTTCAGACAGAAGCTATATTTTCTTAACTTAATGTTATTGGAGGACCACTTGAGGGGGAAGAGATGTATGACTAGGAGGAGGATGGATAATATGGATGAATATGAATCTGGCTATGACAAATGTATTGAGGCAGAAAGGATTTTTGCCAAGTCTAATAATTTTAAAAAGACAACATCAAAATTTTAAGTATGACTGCATTAAATGATTCACTGCTTTGAGATCTTCTTTTGAAGTTATAAGAGCTGTATCTGCTTAGCTTAAGTTATCAGAAAGCTAAGAATATAAACCAGTCTATAAATTTAGTTACTAGGCAACAGATAGATTCACAATCAAAAGTCGGGTTAAGGTTATATGAATTTAATATGATGAATAAACAATGTTGTCCTGAAGCTTTGAAGCATTGGCCTTTATTTTATTTCCCATTTGTGAAAATTGAGGTCACAATCACACAATCATCTCAAGAATATGTATATAAATTTATATAAGGAGATGGATAGATAGACAGATAGATGTATATTTATCAGTATAATTATATCGAGATCATTTTTCTCTTTGTACTGTAGAATATTGATAAAAAAAGATTTTTTTAAGTTCAATGAGCATCAAGATATTTCTTCAATACATTAGGTTTTCTCCCATACTAATAAGGAGTGAGCACAACCAACTCAATAAGCAACTGGATGATGTTGCAGCAATTACTTTGTTAGTTTTAATACGCACAATTAACTATTTCTCCTCATGCTTTACGCATAACCTTATATCTCACAAACCATTGATATGTTTGTTTAATGTGTGATTCCAAGTATTAATCAATTAATATTGGAGTTGACAGCTACTTTTCATTATATTGTCTTGTGCTGTCATTTTTGCTACATGATTTTAAAAGCTAAAAGAATTTCCTATTGCCAAACAGCAATCAAAGAGCTGCCCACAGACCTGGCAACACAACAGAGCCAAATGAGTTCCATGCTTCCCTCGTATCCTAGGAAACTGTCAAGCTCTCCCAAGAGTCTGCTTTTCATATTAGTAAACAATATGGGGTCTCTGGATGTAAGTTTAAATTCCTGGCCAATATGATGCTGCCACTATTCTTAGATTATTCATTTCTCCATCTTCTTTCTTTCCCCCTCCTCATCTAAAGCAAAATGGAGGGAAAAAAATCTCAGAAAGACTAGAATATGAGGTAAGTGCAGGAATTCTTATATAAAAATGTCCAGCTCTGAGAAGATGTTCATATGATCGTGACTACAATATTTATCTCGCTCAGGGTTCTCTTAGCTTCTACTCTTACTTGATGTGTTATTTGTTGAGATTTTCAAAACCAAATAAGAAGAAATTGATATTTCTTCCCACACTTCAACTCTTATTTCAATGAAGCACAATCAATAATTTTGGTATTGCACTTGGATCTGTGTGCAAATTAAGGACAAGTCTTGTTTTGCAAACAGAAGCTCTTTCCCTTCCCCGTTCTTTTCCTTCCCCATTGCAGTCCATATCTATTGTATTAAGGGAACAGCCAGGGAGCCATTAAGTAGATAATTTAACACCTGTAGTAATTTAACACTGCAAACTCTGCAGTGAGAAGCTGTGTAGCCTAATGAGTCAGGTGGCTATCTAGAAAATTTCTGGCCATTTGCTTTCTTGGCTGTTGTAAGAATGTATAAGGTCAGCTATTGGGAAGAATTTTGCACTCCTTGGAGGAAACTTCTTTTTAGTGCAAAGTAGTTTTACTGTGAGCCAAAAAGACATAGGTGATGATGTGTTTTATCGGGTTATGAGGTATTGCCAACATGGCAAGAAGTGTGTTTTCTAGAGAAACATAACTCTAGCCTAAAAATGAAAAAAAATTAGTTTGGGTGCCACTTTTGCCACTACTGAATTCAGTGACTGTGTATCGTTCATTTAAATAACCTTTGCTTCTTAACCTGAGGTCTAAAAACTTATTTTTTAAGAAACTTTTTTATAACTAGTTTTATAAAAAACTTTTTTTACAACTAATTTAATATGATGAATTTCACTCGTAATCAATCCTGTGTCTTTATTTTAGGAGGGCAAATTCTTCCCAATAACTGACCTTATACATCCTTGGAACAGCCAAGAAAGCAAATGGCCAGAAATTTCTTGGAACAACAGTGGATAGAGCAGCAGCCTTGGAGTCAGGAGGACAGGAGTTCGAATTGGACCTCAGACACTTGAATCTCTCTGGTTGTGTGACCTTGGGCAAGTCACTTATACCTGTTTGTCTTGCAACCAGGGCCATCTCCAGTCATCCTGATTCCTATCTGGCCACTGGACCCAGATGACTGGGAGGAGAAAGTGAGGCTGGTGACTTAGCACAGTTTCCCCCACCCCACTCAAATCCAATTCATATGCTTGATGTCGTAGTCTTCTTCAAAAAATGAAAGACAAGCATGATTATTTTATATATTCAAAAACATAATGAGAGGGTCATAGCTTTCCCCAGACTGCCTAAAGCATCAATGGCCCCCCAAAAGGTTAATTATCCCCAGTTGAGTTCAGAAAGAATAATAATCATTTCCCTACCCTGAATATGATATAGTTAGGATGAATTAATTGGTGGTTTTGATTAAGAAGAGAGTATTGGTTCAGGTCAGAAAAAAAGGGTGTTGGTCACTGAGCCCCTGTGGCCAGAATTCATAGGGTTGTGCAGTTCCATAAACCAGATGCCATCCCTAAAAACTCCAGCACAGAGTCATGGTATGGTAAGGTAGGGGATGGGGAAAAGCTGAAGGACAAGTGTCTGCTTAACATTCAGTGTGAATTAGAGTGTGATAAAGCAGGCAAAAACCTTATACCATCTGGGCTACATTCAGAGAGACAGAGCTTCCAGGAACAAAAAGGTGATAGTTCTTTTGTCCTCTGCCCTGGTCAGACATCATCTGGAATATGTGTTCCATTGGGAGTATTCCCAGGAGGGCATCTAGGAGGGAAAGGACTTTCAGTCCATGTCCTATGAAGAACAGTTGAAGGAACTGGGAATATGGAGTTTGGAAAGCAGAAGATTCAAAGATTACTTGGGTCCCAGAGAGCAGATGGTGGAAGTTGCAAAGAGACAGTTTTAGGCTTGACATCAATTAAAAAACAAACAAGTGAACAGAAACTTCCTAGCAATTAATGTTGTCCCAAAATGGGAAGCTACCTTGGAATATACTGAGTTCTTAGTAGCTGAAGGTCTTTAAACAGAGATTGGATAAGCCCCAAGTCTGGTATTTATAGTGAGATTTGTGGTGTGCATTAGGCTAGAAGCCACTGAAGTAGTCTTATGATCATTCTCCTATGAAAGATTTTAAAATTTAATTTTCATTGATATATTTTTATACATCACCATGTTCATTTTTCTAATGTATTTACCTCCTATCTAGAGAGCCATGCTTTTGAACAAAGAAGAAAAAAAGGCATTTCAGCAATTCCAATCAAATTATCAGTCAAATAGTCAGTAAATACATTTGTAGTAGTAGTAACAGTAGTAGTAGTAGTAATAGTAGTAGTAGTAGTAGTAATAGTAGTAATAGTTGTAGAAGGAGAATATATTCATAGTTGTTCTTCTTCCCCTTTCACATGGACAAATACCCTGCAAAGAGTCCATTCTCATACCTCCTTCAAGGTCATATTAGACTATTTAATTCTATACCATCACTTTCCATTTATAGTCTTGGTTTTCACATAATTTCAAGAGCTAAAAGGGAATTTCAAGGTCATTGAGTCCCACCCCTCTACTTATACAGATAAGGATCCTGACATTAAGAGAAAATAAGTGACTTGCAGCAGTTTTACATCTAGTGAGTATCTGAGACAGGATTTGAACTCAGTTTTCCTGACTCTAATGGAGGTACTCTAAATAATAGTGCCACTTAGCTACCAAATCTACCAATTACTATTTTTACCTCTCTCAGAAGAAATTGTAAGCCATTCTCCCTTTTAACTACAATTTCCTTGTTTTCTGGTTTCAATTATAATGAGAATGTCCATCTTTTTCATTTTTTTTAACTTTGATTGAAATTTTATTTAATTTTTCCAATTCCATGCAAAGGTAGTTTTCACCATTTGTCCATTTGCAAGTTAATGAGTTCCACATTTTCTACCATCCTCTCCTCCATGTACCCTCCCCATGGCAGCAAACAAACTGGTAAAAGTTGTACATGTACTATTGTGATTAACATAATCCCATATTAGTTATGTTGTGAAAGAGGAATTTGAATTAAGGGGGGAAAACCATGAAAAAGAAAAGAAACTTAATAACGGAAGTTTTTAAAAAGTTAACATAGAATGTTTTGCTCTTCATTCAGAATCCACTGTTTTCTCTGGATGTGGATGGCATTTTTCTTAACAGGTTTCCAGGGTCTATCCTTGACCACAAAACTCCTGAGAGGAGCTGCATCCCTCATAACTGATCATCTCTCAATGTTGTAGTTAATGCGAGCAATGTTCTCTTGGTTCTGCTCACTTGACTCAGCATCAACTCTTGCAATTCTTTCCATGTTTCTCTAAAGCAGTCACTCATGATTTCTTACAGAACAAAAATACTCAATAACATTCCTATACCATGATTTGTTAAGCCATTCGCCAATCAATGGGCATCCCATCAATTTCCAATTCTTTGCCTCTACCAAAAGAACTGCTATAAATAGAGAACGTCCATGTTGATATGGTTTGATTTCTCTAGCTATATCTTTGCTGCATTAAGATGTAGTATTCAGTATGCCAGAAATTAGGTAAATATATATCAGCTAGTCAAAAATCTATGAATTCCAAAAACCTCCAGGTTCACATTAGGTGTAATTATGAAAAGATTGAGTTTGTCCCTTGTCACTACTCAGAGCGTCCTCTTTTGAATCTCTTTCAGCCCTCTTCCCTTCTCTGAAACTTTTCCTGCCTCATTCCTCTTAAGATAGGAAAGATCTGGCAAAGGAACTCATATTGTTAATTGCAATGTGTTATTTATCTCAGAGATATGCTGTTTCAAAGGGAATCCCCAGAGAAGATAATGTTTAAAAACAAAAGAATATATCATAGAAGATGGTATTTCAAGAATCCAGAGAATGGGGAGAAAATATTTTGGGAAGAAAATCTTTAAATTATTGTTCAGATATATTTTACTGAATCTCCTCCAACCTCCATATATACATATATTTATAAAGTTTTATATATAATTACATAGTCATATAGTTATGCATATATTTATGTAGTCATATAGTTATATACATATATTTATATATTATGGACATATATTCCCACATACATACATGTAAATATGCATATATGTGCATTAAATTAAACATAGGTGTTAAATACTTTGGAATGAGATTCAAGTAATGTTTTTTTTTAATATTTGAATAAAACTTGATAGTTGAAAAAATTCAACAAATATTTATTTATTTTTGAGGTCACTATAAAATGGTTTAATGGATAGAACTCTGGACCTGAGTCAGGATAGACATGTATTAACTGTGTAGCCCCAGGGAAAATCACTGAACCTCTGCTTATCTCAAGTTTCCTCATCCAAAAACTGCAGATGATAATAGCACCTGCCTTCAAAGATTGCTAATAAAATCAGATGAGATAATAATTGTACCACACTTAGTACATTGGCACATAGTAAAGACATATAAATGTTAAAAATATTAATTATCATTATTACTAAGCATTTCCTCATTTTTCCATAAACTTCTCATTGTGATCTCATTTGAGGTCAATATTTAAAATATCTGCAATTTCCCTCCCTACCCCACATCAAAGAAATATATACATAAGCACTATGTATATTTTGACTGCTGGAAAGCAGGAACTGTAAAAGGGAATTCTTGGCCAAGTATGAGTTGGGCTATATGGCTTTTAAGTTCCTTTCAACTGTGAGTATTTATAATTCTTAGATCTACCCTTTCTTATTATTACACCCTGGAAAGTATGATGGATTTCCAGACAGAGGATAAATATCCCATTTCCAATTCTCCTCCTTACTATCTGTGTGACATTACGCAAGCCATTTACCCTCCCTGAACTTTTCTTAATTCATCTCTCAAATGAGGAATGGGACTATATAACCTCTTAGGCCCTTGCCTGTTTTAAAGCTATGATCTTATGAATTTTTCTCATCACGAAAAATTATAGAATATAACTGATTTCTCTAGGGAATGTGTAAATTCACTTGCAAGCAAGAGAATCTTCACCACCAAGGGAGCATAACTTTATTGTTAACATTCAGGCCTTCCTGTCCCTAATCGCATATGCTGTGTGTGACTGCCACTGAGAGTGTTTATGTACTTATAAGTTGCCTTTTTTTTTTTGCCCCAGACCAAAAACCATAAATCTTGTTCCTCTCATAAAATCATTTAAAGAAAAAAGTTACGATGGCATTATCTATATTTCTAAGTTAGATGTGTCAAGGCACTAAGAAAGCATTTATCTTCCCTGCCATTTTCTGACTTGCCCCTAAGGTCCTGCTACATTTGTTTTTTTTCTAGAAATTTCCAATAAAAGGCAGGCAAATAATGTCTTCCAATCCTTCAGCTTCCCAAGAAGCGAACTCCTGCTTGGATAACTTGTAGAGACAATTAAACTAAGCAATTGCTCAGTTTCGCTGGATGTTGTTATTACAGTATTTGTTCCTTTCCTGACAAATGGCACTATTCCTCTGCCCTCCTGCCATTAGCAGACCCGTTGGGAACCAGGTGGTGAGCATGAGTGGCAGGGCTCTCATCCCTCAGCCCTGAGGCAGATGAGGGCTGACTCTGACAAGTGCCTTTGATTCTATATATTGGTAAAAAGGGGAAGAGGGATGAATTGGAAAGGGAAAAAAAAAATCTTTTGAGTGCTGTCCTTTGCCTGGAGCAGAAGGGAGTCATCTACTTAGTTTTTAGAGTGAATCTGATGCCCTCCAACTCATTCAATAATTGCCCTGATCTGGTGCCTTAGGCTGGACTTTCTTCTAGCTAAGTGTTTTATTCCCCAACACTCCCTCCTTCTATCTCTTTTCCTTTGTGGTATATAGCTACATTATTCTGTCCGTTTGATAGCATTGATAGCTCATCAACATCAGAGATTTTTATTTATGAAAAATGTTCTTGCTTCTCCTTCCTTAAAAATTACATTCCTTGCCACCTAAAAATATGTTTAGTTAACTTGAAAGTCTTTGCAGAGATGTACTTAGGGAGAATGAAGAACAATATAAAAAAAGCTAGTGGGACTTTATCTTATCCTCATTCTCTCAATTTGTGATAGACACAAACCCTGGAATTTTATAGACCCACCATTGTTTTGTGTCACTCGCTTGGCATTATTCAGTTGTGTTATCGTGGAATTAAAAGTCCGTTATTCATCTGTGCTACTGAATGTGTGACCTTGGACAAGTCATTTATTTTTGAGTCTCCTTTCCTCATCTGTAAAGTGAGAGGTTTGAACCAGATGACTTCTTAATGCCCCTTCCAGTGATGATCTTTTGTTCCAGTCCTCACTTGTTTAAGAACAAACCCAAGGGGACAGCAAGTTGGTGCAGTGGATAGAGCTCCCGTCCTGGAGTCAGGAGTACCCGAGTTCAAATCTGGCCTCAGACACTTAATAATTACCTAGCTGTGTGGCCTCGGGCAAGCCACTTAATCACATTGCCTTGCAAAATAAAAAAAAAATAATAATAATAAAAGACAAACCCAAGATGGGTTTTAAGTACATTGACCTCAACTCCAAATAATAAACCTAAACTTTAAGCCACCAAGCTTGCCCTGGCCCCCCACTGGGGCTCTTTTGGTCCAATGGCTTAAGAAACTCGATGGTTCCTACTACCCAAGTCAACTTTGGAATGTCTTTAATTTCTCTACCATAACAAAAATAATCAAGACAATCTCATGACCACTTGGGGAGCTACAGCCTGTAAGCCCTTTAAACAATATAAAATCTCTGTATATCTTTATATTTGAAGTAAGCTGAATTGGCCCATCTTTTTAATTCCTATTTCTTTTTATCCCCTAGGAACATCTGTTACCCTGGATAAATATCCCATCACATATTTTGTACCAGGAAATGAAAATTTTTTGTGTATTGATTGGCAAAATATGACTATTGGTTTATTATTGCTTCTTATTCTTCAATTCAGAACTGAAAGGCCGTATTTCAAATCTTAATGGCTTTTCAATTTTTTTTAATTTGATAAACAAGATCATTACTTTTAAATGCCAAGCACCATCTCCTTGAGACATCAGAGATATACAAAAGGGAAGCAAGTAATCTAGAAAAAATTCTAGTGTCTCCAAAATCTTTTAATATTTTCATTTGAGAATGATATGCCCTAAAGATGCATGCATCAATTTAAAAAGCCCAAATACAATTAACATTTCAAAGTTTTAGAGAAGGTTTTTCCTTTAAAATTCTTGAATCTCTTAGGCAGATAGCCAGAATCATTTTCATCTAGCTAGCTCATTTCAAAAAGCTTTGAGTTATTTAAACTATATTTCAGAGTTTGATAACCAAGATTAGGGATGATTACAGATGGATATTTAAGTGCTGGGCAATAACAATACTATTCTTGCCACATCTGTTTCAGTGTTGCTTTCTCTGCTATATACAGAAGCTAGGTTTCAACAAGCCACATTGAGATAAACACAGACTAAAGTATTATGGTTTACAGGTAATTTGCTTTTTAAAAGGCATGTTTGTATTTCAAAAGGGGGTTAATGTTCAATAATGCAATTTTAAAAGCCCTGTGTTTGAGTGAATCATCCTTTCAAAATCAGAAATGGTTGTTATTTAGCATCCTTAAATGCTAGGATTTAGCTTTCACTTCTGTCTATCCTGGTGCATCACATTCTTTCCCTAAGTATTTTGAGTTTTATTACAGGTTCCATTTGAGGATTATCACAGGATTATAGGGGACAAATGAATGATGTTAATGAAACAGGATGACTTAAGGAACTGAGTTGACCTATGAGTCTGGAACCACTAAGATCTATATTCCTATTCTATCAAAGCCTTTCTGGTGTGATTATGCTCTGTGTGCTTTAATTGCCTTGCCAGGTGGCCCAGATTTCAGTTCAGAGATTTTGGACCTGGGACTAGATAGTCTTGCAACTGGATAATATTAAATATTATTAAGGTATTATTTGAAAGGCTCTGAAAACTTGGCTGTCCAAAATTGTCTCCCTAGAGGCCTCTCACTATGTCTTTGGCTTAGGGCACTGTCATTAGAAAACCCCTGTTAAAATTAAATAGCTTGCTTTTGAAGGGAAAATGATCATAATAAACAATCAACTATCATTGTGTTAATATAGTCAGTTATTTAAGTATATGAAAGAATATGGTATAAGTAATTAGAAGAGGATGAACAGAGTCTTTTGGGAATGAGAACTAGAACCAATAGGTGAAATGTTTAGCAAGAAACAGGAAAGGTTGGAAAGAGCTCTATTATTGAGTGATATCATGAAAATCAGGACTAAATGAGGTCTTGTGCACGGAAAGAGCAAAATAAGAAATAAGGCCCTGCGTACTGAGCAAAGCAGAAATGGCTTTATTTCTTCCTCAGGATCAACTTGTACACTACCTGAATTTCAGGGGGAGAGACAAAGTTAGACAAAGTATTGCTCTCAGCTTTCTGCAGGATCTTCATTTACACAATTAGAAGACAATCAAGGGGGGAGGGATGGATGGAAGATGAATAGATTGGCATTTTGCACTCCAGTTGGATTGACTCCCTACCCTCTTTATACTCTTGATTCTGAATGAAGAAATGAGTGAAAGCAATGCACACATATCAATTACCTGGTCTAAGTCCTAATGGGTCATTTATGCTGCGTTGCAACACTGTTAGAATTGGAACCATTTCTAACATCTTATTTTCCAAAAAAAAAGTGGAAGCTTAATCAGGAACCAAACTAGGTAATTCAAACTACCCCCCTTTCGTTTTTCTAATACCCCAAGGTATGAGGGACGGATTTTTCAAACAATTTATTTATCTTTGTTCCCTCCTCTTGACTCTACAGGTAAAACACCACTGAATGATTTTGTTTATTTTCCAATAAGTAATATAGTAGGGGCGGCTAGGTGGTGCAGTGGATAGAGCACCGGGCCTTGGAGTCAGGAGGACCTGGGTTCAAATGCGGTCTCAGACACTTAATAATTACCTAGCTGTGTGACCTTGGGCAAGCCACTTAACCTGATTGCCTTGCAAAAACTAAAAAAAAAAAAAAAAAAAAAAAAAAAAGGAATACAGTACATTGAAAAGACACTGATCTTCATTTCACAGGATCTGAATTTAAGGAAGCATTGCTCCTTCCTAGGCCTGAGTTTTCCTCATCTTTTAAAATGAAGGGTTTGAACCAGATGACCTCATGTTTCTCTTCTAATTTTTACATCTATTACTCGCAATGTTTAGGATGAATGAACATTTTGTTTAGTGTTTCCTGCAGTGTTTTTTTTTTCCTTCTTATGATTCCATCTAATTAGATCTAAGGCAATGTTTCATCAGAACAACAGTCTGCCTTCTGCAGTTCCCTCATCTCCGCTTAGAACTCAGTGTTGGCAGAAAGAGGACATATGGCTGAAATTCTTGCTACCAATTATATTTCAAAAAAATCATCCCACTGAGAAAGAGCAGACAAAACTATCTCATTAAGGTAAAGTTCAGATGTTTTGTTCAAGTGAGGTTTCAAATCTGCACTAGCATCTTCTAGAAATATATATAATTTGCAACAGGTAAGGAGGAAGAACCTGAACTCTGCTCCTTTCCTTTAAATTCATAATTACAGTGCAAGTTTTTCCTTCAGAAGGGTCACTTTAACGAGTGATCAGTTGCTTGAGATGACAAAACAGATGACATGGAGATGGAAGATTCTAGGTGACAGCTATTAGAGAGAGCTATTCCATTAAAGAACTTAGAGTTAAGGTAGAAGTCTGAGCAATAAGATCAAATTCAGTATTTGAAGAAGTCCTTTTTTTGCATTTGAGGTAAAACACAAAATAATTTCTCTTATTCAGTAAGTGAAGATTTTTTTTCCCCCTAACGTGTAGGGGAAATAGTTTCTTCTGATTACCCAAGCAGTTTTAGAGATTCAGGTAAAGGCTTTGATTAGAGACATGGAATTCTTTGTTCCAATTTGCATATATTTAGTCATACAGATTTTCTTCCTGCCCTGTGGGAGCAAGCTTGCAGGTAATCCAGAGTAGTATTTTACACAGGAAGAGAAAAAGCTGCATTTAGATAGCTCTTGTTGGAAAATTGTGTCCCAGGGGTACAATAAAGATGCCAATTTTATGAAACAGAAGCAGACCCTGAGCACATTGAATTATGAAGACTGAAGAGAACACAGACATTTAATAATGTGACTGCTCTTAAGTAGAAATGAGAATTTGGAATAATGTTTTTGCTCAATATTGTGAAATAAAGAGATCCATGCTCTCTGCCTTTCACAAGAGGCTGTAATGTAAATGGTCTACATATCCTTGAGTCTGAGCTGAGATATTTGAAGTGCTTCATAAAGTCAGCAATTATTTCTTTAGTACACTGGCAAAGTTTAACTCCATTTGTCCTAAGGACTAAATCTCACTAGGGGCACTAGAGTACTGCCATTTTGAACCCCACCCCCCCTCCGGTCTTCAGATTCTATGATTATAGAATAAAGAATAGATAAGCACCACTATTACTATACTACTGTAGCTTTGGATTTCACTCACAGTGGGAGTTTGTCAATTACTTTTTTCCCAACTATGGGGCAACCCCTTAAATGTATATAAGTCAAAAAATCTGGCAAATTATATTGGGTAACTAAGGTGGTGCAGTGGATAGAGTGCCATCTCTGGAGTCAGGAGAATCTGAGTTCAAATCAGTTAGCAGTGTGGCCTTGGACAAGCCACTTAATCCTATTGCCTTGCAAAAATTTTTTTAGAAATCGAATTGTATTGAATCAAGATGCAGATAAAAAGAAGAAAATATGTTTTTCTAGGTAAAATGTGAATCAATTTTTAGGCTTCCAAGATATTATTGTAAACTTTCTGCCAATGTCACCATTCTGGAAGACTAAAATTGGCAGTGATAAAGCTGTACATGACTGGGAAATGATGCTGAAAAAGATATTAGTCAATCCACTTCTTCAACTTATTTTGTTAACAATTTGAATTAAATAGGTTTTTTTTTTTTACCTCAACTCATTTGATGCCCCAAGGCCTCTGCACTGATAAAAGGAGTCAATATTTCTTTTTGCATCTCCTTCAACTCTGCCCTCTGGATCCCAGATTTCTTATTTGAAAACTGACAAAGCAGTTCTAGGCACTTTTCAAGGGCTTGTAAACCTCCACATCTATAAACTTATGGACTTCTCTTTAGTTCATTTAAACTTAGGATAATTCAAATTCTCATCTAATTCCCATCATGGAAATTAATAATCTGTGTATGATGATGATGATAGTGAATGAAGATAATGAAGATAATAATATCTCATTGATATAATGCCTCAGGTTTGAAAAATATATATATATGCATACATATATAGAGATGTATATATAAAATATATGTATATTGATATATATCACATGTATATCATTTGATCTTTAAAACAGGTGAGGCTTCTACAGGGGATTGAATTACTCATTCCCCAATGAGAGCATGTTTTTGGATTCTTTCATAAATGCTTCTTTCTCACTTCCCCCACTTTTTTGTTTGTGCTTTTCTGTGATGATTGTCTGAGAAATATGAATTTATTTCATTCCCCATTCCTTTCCTTTTATCCTCCAAGTTTATTTTTGTTGCCTCCTTTTTGGTATTTGTCCATATATCTTTGTTCCCTCAGTGTCTCTTTAGGCATAGTAAAAGGTGATTTTGTTATTTTGGGGTTTTTTTTTAATAATAGTCCAGTCTAGTCATTGAAACATTTAATCATTGATTTATCTATTTAGTCCTTACAGAGAAATAATTGTGCTGTAGTGACTTAGAATGATGGACTTGGAGTCAGGATGACCTGGGTTTAAATGTCACCTCAGACACTTAATAACTGGGTGACCCTGGTCAATTTACTTAATCTATCTGCCTCCTTTTGCTTGTCTGAATCAAGTAAAGGTGTTGACTTCTAAGATCCCATGCAGCCCTAAATCTTTCTGCCTTTGATATTTTCACACTGCCTTCCTTTCTTTATCATTCATAAGTTTCCTTGCTTTAGTAATGAGTTTTCATGGCAAATGCTCTTAAATCCTTTAGATCCTTCTAAGGCTCTTCTAAAATTACTCAAATTTCTTCCTTTGTTTAAAATCGAACTTTTTAATTGATAGATAAGCTTAATTTTGCAACACACTAGACTGACTGCAAATTTATTTCCTGTATTATTTTGTCATCTCTCTGTTGTTTCAGTATTTTCTTTATTATTTGAGGTATTTGCATTATTTTACTCCCCCCCCCGTTAATCTTACATCATTGTATTAGAGCCTATTTACAATTTTTCTGACTTTATAATGGTTTCCTCTTGTGATGAGTTGTATTAGAAGCATTTCTTGTTCTTTTTGAGATTATGGGAGAAGGCTGGTATTAGAGACAACCTATCACTCAGACATCTTGTTGAAGTATATCAATAAGACACGTTTCTTGAAAGTCGATTTCCTTTAATATAATCAAAACAGATATATCTGATAAAGTATAAGATTTGAAGTCAAGAGATCTTGCCTCAGACATTCCCCTGCTACGTGATAATAGAATGAGCTCCTTAAGATGCTTAACCTCTCAGAGCCTCATTTTCCTTGCTTATAAAATGGAAATCATAATTATGCTACCTACTGTCCTGGGTTATTCTGTATGTCTAACAAGTTAATATATATATATATGCATATATATATATATATATATACACACACACATATATATATATATATAAGTCTTTGTGTCACTTTTTTAAACCAGATCTAGTATTTCATTGGCATAAGGTGGTAAATAACAATGAGTTATTGTTATTATTCTTGTCTCTTTCATCCTATTTTGCTGGTGTTCAAATAGAAAGAAAGGATCTTAGGATAAGTCACAACTCTATAATTATTTTTTATGTCTTATTTACTGTATTTAATTATGTAGGTAGATAATGCCTTTTGTAACTGTTGAGGAATAGTGAAATATAAACTCATGATTGGTGGGTGTGTGGGCTTCAAAAAACCAATGTGGGATAAATCCAAATGGAGACAAGATGACAGGAACAGTTTGAACCTTATTCTATTCCCACATATCTTTCATTCCTTCTTCTGATCATCTTCTATTCTATGCTGGACAGTAAGATTATTCATTATGACAGTCTAGATGTTAAAAGTAGTCCTTAAATTTCATGCACCAATATTATAAGAAAAAAGTTTTATTTGTGTTAATGCTTCAGTTCTGTTTCCCATCCAAATGAGAAGGGCCTAGGGCATAAGTAATAAAAAAAAGATCGGGTCCTCAAGGATGATGAGACCTCTTCATTGGAGGCATAGAGGTGAAGCCATAGAGTTTCAAAATGAGTATAGTCAGATAGAAAAAATGAAAAGTCTGAGGAGATGTAAATCTTGCCCCCCTCCTTAAATGGAGGAGTTTTTGCCTCAACTTTCAAAGGATCAGAGAATCTGAGTAAACTGTCTGTCCATTGCCAGTCATCTTGACTATTGTCTTGCCACTGGACTCTGATGACCGGAGGAGAGAGTGAGGCTCATGACTTTGTGTGGCTCTGCCTTACCTAAAACCAATTCAGATGAAAGTCAAGACATCACCCCCAGGATGTCATTGGTCTTCTGAGAATGAAGGGTGAACGACAACAGATTCTCCATAAAGTGAAGTGAAAACTCATCCAGCAAAGGAGAGGTGGGTTTTCTTTTTCTCTTAGAGAATGAGATCATGTATAGTAAATGTCTTAATTTTCTTTAGATTTGTTATGGGTCAAAATGGGTAGATCTTAAAAAAAAAAATAGCCCAACTCTAAATTCCACAGAATTAATACTATCGATAAATATATTGCAATATTTATAAGTTGCATATTTTCTCTATGGAGTTGTTCTCCTGCTTTCACCCAGTTTTGTTAGGGCAGTGAGAGAGAAGACTTAAGGTATTACAGATGTTACGTTAGCTAGACCTTGGAAGACAACTCTCAAACCCCAACATTCTCTAGAGCTAACCTCTTTAGCTCATTCTTCATGAACATTATTGAAAATATGTCTTTCTTTTACTTTTACTTCTCTTTTCTTTCCAAGAACTGAAGTGAAAAAAAAAAAAGGCAATAGTCTTATATTCAAATGTAGGCAGGAGAAAAATAGCTTCACTTTGAAGGTGATCTCTATTCTTTCCATATAACTGGGATAATGTTTTTCTTGGAGGAAGGGAGAAAATAACAAGGAATCTTTAAAAATCATTTTAAAATTATATTATCAAAAGATAAATAGATTTCTAAGTTTAACTAGTAAAATGTTAGCATTGCAATGCATAAAAGACTCACAGCTCAAAACTGTTAGGAGAAATAATACTATACAGTACAACAGGACCATTTTCCTTTTGTGAAGGCTAGCCTTAGGTGGACGATCTCCCAAACGTGCATTTTCCAATAAACAACTGTCTTCATGGGTGGGATGTAGAGCTGAAAGAAGGGTGGGAATGGTAGGATGGGAGTGGAGGGCTGAGAAGAAACATAGGAAGGATTAGTTTGAATCTTTGGCCTTTGAATTAATTCTAGTTGACCTACTTGGGCAATGATTTAAGAATTTTTTATTCAGTTTGCGCTGCTCTATTCCCTGGTGAGCATATGCTTGTAATTTTTTCATGAAACCATTTTCACAACCTCCTGTTTTAGGTGATAGGAAAGTAGGAGAGTGAGGTTATTTTGTTTTTGTTCCTATGCCATTTTGCTTTGATTCTTAGGATCCTCGTTTATGCTATTGAATTACTTTTAAGTTCAACAGAGCTGCTTTCTATCAAATGGAAGGATGATGCTAACAAAGGATAAATTTCATTCTAAATAATGATAAGCAAGAAAAACAGTTAAAAGGATGCTTTTTTAAGACTGAAATGTAATATTTTTTTATCTTGTGATCTATGTCAAGGAATATGTTGGTAATAACTGTTCCTGTCATTGAAATTTTCTGGATAAACTAATATGTCTGTTAATAACAGACTTTTAGGAGATTTAAATAATGCAAAGTAATCCTTTGGAAGGAAGAATAGGGAAAAGTCAAACCTTCAAGAGAATGTTAGCAATTGTGGAAGACTTTATTTGTGGGGAATAAGGCTATTCTATAACTTCATGTGTTCATTCATAACTTCTTATGTCCTTCTTTATCAGTTCTGTGATAACTTTATTAGTTACCTCTTTTAAGAACTGATTATCTAGAAGGAATAATACTAATATTTATTATCAATAAAGGAAGTGGCTGGACAATCCTTTCAGATGGTAACTGTAGTTAGTAAAGACATCGATGACTAATAGATTCTTTTTCTAAATAACTACAAACAGTCTATCTTCTGGCTGAGTGCAGTACATCTATTGTATTTCATATGTGTGTGTGTGTGTGTGTGTATATATATATAATATATATATATATATATGAATTTTGACTTCATTAAAACAAAGCTAGTCTATATTGCTTACTTAGTATGCTTGGAGATAAAAATTTAGAATAAACAAATGAAGATGGATGGTTGCAATTCCATATCTCAATAAAACTAGACAAGAATAGGTTTCCTAATAGGATACCATTATCATAACTTTAATCTTATTTAAATTCAAAACTCTGACTGCAAACCTTGAAGCCTAGAGGAGAGACCAATAGCAAATTGTCTTAAGAAAGCAGATTGCACAGAAATTGCTTTCTATGGCCTATAAAAATAAAAAAAAATTTAAACCCTTTGTAATTTAGAGAACAGCTGTCTATAATAAATCCAAGAAACTTCATTTTTTGGTCTTTAAATTCAAATGAATAAACAAGTGCAAGACAAAAGTATCAGCATATAATTAGAAATACCCTGTAGACGGTCTGAATTACCAACTTCTCTCACATAGCACAGATAAAACTGCCATATGCCCATATATCAGAAAAGGTGATAAAAGTTTTCTCAAGTGATCAACAGAAATAAGATAGCACCCTTCCTCAGCCCCGCACTTAGGCAAACAAATAAAATGTCCTGAATTGTCAGGGCATTATACTATCTGACCAGTAACATCCTTCTTATGTGTTTAATTGTTTTTTAAAATTTTGAATATTTTGAAAATAATTAGAAGCCATAACATAATATTTTAAAGTGACTGAGTATTTGAAATTCTTATAAAAATCCTCTATTTCTTTTATAATTTATGACTTGTAAAAGTTTTCTAGACACCGATATTATAAAGTAGATAGTGCCGATTCTCATCACAATTTTAGAGATGGTGAAACTAAAATTTATGGAGGTTTAATGACTTTACAAAAATTACCTGAACAATAAACAATGGAGACAAGGCTTCAATCCTGACATCTGACCCTGTCCTTCCTTCACTACACCATGATATTGCCTCAGAAAAAGTTTAAGTTTAGAAAGGAAGTCAAAGGTTGTCTCCAATCTCTACTTGAACAAGAATCTCCCCTATAGATTATCTGACAACTTGGTCATCTTTTTGATGGTATACCATATTGCTTTTCTTTTAGTCACTACTACATGTTAGTATCATAGAAATAGGGCCTAATCAGGCATTAATGTTAATTTTATAGAGGAAGAAACTGAAGCTCAAAGATTTTAAATGACTTCTTCAAGGTTACACAGATAGCAAGTGGTAGAACTGGGATTCTACCTTAGCTCTTCAGTCTTCCACTCATCAAAGTCATTAAAATTGCATCACTCTTCTTTCTCTGCCTACTTCTGTCAAATATATTTTGCATTATTTTTTATATTTATATTAAACTTCAACAGCAGTAACTACCTTTCGAGTCAGGAAGATCTGTATGCAAGCTTGATTTGGAACATACACTGGCTGGGCAAGTCACTTAACTTTCCCATGCTATAAGCAACTCCTCGAGTCCTGAATTGGAGCAATGGCAGTGGGAAGCACACAGAAGTTCTCTATACCAATGATGTTAATAATATTGTCAGTTCAGTTCCCAGCCTTCTATGTTCTAATTCTGTAAGTAGTGTTTATGATTTCACAGACATGGTTATCTCCTCCAACAATGCAGTTTTAAACCACACCTAAGCCATCTTCATAATTTGCTGTATACCTCACTCCTCTTCCTCACCTCTCATTACTTCTTGGGTATTCTTCTAGTGATAAACTTCTGTCGCTTAGTTTGGCTGCCCCGGAACCATTCTGAAAGCACTATCCTATAGGAAAGAATCTCTGCAAACAGAGATCTTAGGGCATTAAAATCCCAAGCTTATCTCAAGACCACTAGAGAAGGGTTTAAATGGTATTATCTTTGTCATAAGAAGTAAAAATTTTATGTTGATTTGACAACATAGAAAAAAATGGTTGGCCAGTTAAGATGGGAAGAAGTGCAACTAAACTTCATGTTTATTAGCAGAGGTTGACAAAGATTTTACCAGTAAGCTACTTACTTGGATTTTCTCATTGATTAATTTATCTTCCTGAATTTATTTCCATTGAAGGTTGCTAGATCTTTCATGATTTCTCCTCCTAAGACAGACCTTTTAGTAGACAGAAAGATCTGTATAACAAACATTCAGATGTTACTAGTTGTGTGACATGAGAAAATCACCTCATTTCTCTCAATATGAGTTTCCTCATCTTTATAACTGATATAATAATATCACTTCCCTCATAGGGTTATCGTGAGGATCAAGTGAGATAAGATTTGGGAAGTATTTGTAAGCTTTTAAAGCAGGTATCTGAGGTCAGAGTCAAACTCAGGTCTTCCTGACTCCAGTCCCTAAACTCTACCTGCTGCACCACCTAGCTACTGTTATGTCTTAATTGGAATCATAATTTCTAATCG
The DNA here is from genome assembly GCF_037893015.1 of Macrotis lagotis. Classification (NCBI taxonomy): domain Eukaryota; kingdom Metazoa; phylum Chordata; class Mammalia; order Peramelemorphia; family Peramelidae; genus Macrotis; species Macrotis lagotis. The sequence continues at coordinate 4,664,857 of NC_133660.1, read as the reverse complement.
TCCCTGCACATTGGCAGATTTGGGGGATGATACTAACATGAAAATGATTTCAAATGAAATTAAATACAGGACTGACTAAACAGGTCGAGGGGCTTTATCACAAAGTTAGATAACTGGCCTCACTTTTAACAAAATAATATATCATAAACATGTCAATGGTGGGTATTTTTTTACCATTTTGCTGGGTATATTTTCCTCTTTGGCATTCAAGCAAACTTGTAAGTTTAATTCAGTAACTAAAATTTATACTGTTTCAAATAAATTCAATTTTGATAAAAACAAGCAAATTCTTGTGATCCTTCGATTTTATCCCTTTCCCCTGCACTTATTGGAGACATCCTCAAAAAAAAAAAAAAAGTCTAGTCAGTAAGCATGAATTGTATTTACTCTCTAAGTCACTAAATCTTCCCTCATCCCCAGGACCACTTTGATGCTTACTCACATTCTGAACCCTTCATCATTATGTGACATATACTGGAAGAAAACTAACATAAATCTTATCCAAAGGACACATTGTGTTTTCCTTAGGGCAGACATTCCTTCTATTTCTAGCTATTTCTTTTGTTTCTAAGCTAAAGGACACATTTATATGAATAAAATTATGCATTTGTATTCTGATAGAATTTCCTTGAAAACTTGCAGACAAATATGCAACCTATTTCTTGAGTTTTTGGAAGTATTTTATTAGTATTCTAACTGCCAAATCCTGTTAGGTCTATTCATTTGTCTATAGTCCAAGTGGACAAAATAATCTTTAAAACCCTGGTATTCTTTTTTTTATTAGTTTCCTTCTTAGGTACTTCGTAAATTATCTAAGATATCCTAAATGTTCGGAACTCCATAGGAAATTAGAGTACAAATATTCAGATAATTCTTGATGGGGATTTTTGTTTGGGGGGGAGTTGGGGGTTTTGGGGGGGTGTTGCAATTTATATCAATGTATCAAAATAAAAGATTTGCTTTGAAACTGTTAGTTATCAGTATTATTATGATACACAAATATTAATTCAAAATACTGACTTGCTATTTTTAGAATCTAAATAGTGAACAATTTTCATTGTCTCATGGCCTTTTATGGAAGTTTTAAAATTTTTTCTTAGTCTTCAAAAATGCTTCCGCAATGAGAGTAGACTCATTGAATACAGTGAAGAATATATTTTTTAAAAATTTAAAGAATTATCAAAATACCACAGACACTTAATAATTGCCTAGCTGTGTGGCCTTGGACAAGCCACTTAACCCAACATTTGCCTTGCAAAACCCTGAAAAAAAAAAAAGCTTTCCTAAAGATATTTATGGGCAGCTAGGTGGCGCAGTGGATAAAGCACCGGCCCCGGAGTCAGGAGTACCTGGGTTCCAATCCGACCTCAGACACTTAATGATTACCTAGCTGTGTGGCCTTGGGCAAGCCACTTAGCCCCATTGCCTTGCAAAAAAAAATTAAGAATTTGAAAAAAAAGAATTTCCAAAAAAAAATTAAAGAATTATCAAGATAAAATCCATGTTAAGTAATCACATTATGACATTACCTATAGACTGGACTACAAATAGTATCAAACATTTTAAATGCCATTTCCTGTTCTCAAAGAATTTACTGAGAAAACTTTGAGATTGACAAGAACGCTATATTTATTTAATATAATAATGAACACAAAATTGACAAGGAAGACTAAAATTATTCAGTGAAGGGAGAAATGCAATGCAAATAAATACCTGGATAAGTTCTGAGGTAGTAGAATAGACATAGAAATAATAGTGGAATATAATCAGAAGACTTAGATTCTACCCTTGCCAGTTGTATGACATTTAGCAAGCTACCTGACTTCTCTGAATACCATCTATACAATGGGTATAATAATTCTTTTACAACCTGCTTCACAGGGTTGGTATAATTTAGGATAAGATGATACAGGTGAAAGTATTTTTAAACTACAAAAGGCTAATAAGTAGGAACTATTCTTGTAGAATGTACTTAGAATCATAGAATTTGAGATACTGAAGCACTTTGGAGATACCTGATTCAATGGGATAATTTTATGGACAGGAAAACAAAAGCTAAAATTCATACTAAGTTGCTTAGCAACACACAGCTAAATCAGTCATCAGATCCTGACTTATATAACATTATATATCATTATATGTAATTTCATCATAGGAGGGTAGGGGTACACTCAACAGTAATAGGGGAGTTAGGAAGAAGAAATGGTTTGGGAGTGGGAAGTAATGGTAACAGGTTCGATTTAGAGTTTGATATTCCTATGCAACATCCAGTTCAAGATGTCTACAAGACAGAGAATTGGAGGTAACAGAATAGGTCTCTTCAAGTTCATTACATCACATATTGGTTGTAATTATTTGGGGGTTTTAGGTTTGTTTTTTTATTTACTTAAAATTAGAGTGTTGTCTCCAAAGTTAAATCAGAAGCTTATCCCAGAATTTTGTTTCTCAAATTTTAGCATCTGTTAATAAATATTTGGTTACTTGGTTTTGTTGAAAGTGACATAAGACTTTTGCAGTTCTATTTTATTTAACCCAGAAACATTGCAAAATTAGACATTACTAAAAGTTCCAAATTCATTTCCTGGTTTTTCTATTTGCTACATTTTATCACTTTTGTTATGACAGAAATGAATTGGGATGAGAGTTTTTATTTTCAATAGCAACTATAGAGATTAGGATCGCATAGCTTTAGCTAGTAGAGGCCTAGTTTATTAATTTTTGACATAAGGAACCAAGTAAGGTAATCAAAGAGAGTATTTTTAAGCCAACTGAAATGCTGTCATTTTTCAGTCTATGAATTTTCACACATTGTGAAAAGAAGGAAGAAAAATTCTCTTATCATCAACCCTTTTCCTAAGTCTTTCTGAGTTCTAAGAATATGATTGTAAAGTAAAACATCTTTCACAGATAGACCTTTTTATATCTCATTTATTCAATGCAAGAGAATTAAAAGAAAAACATGAATTCACCTGTTTCATCTCATCAGCTACTTGACTCCAATTTCATTTTGGTTGTTATAAACATGTTTTTGTAAGAAAATATCTCCAATATAATGACTACTACTACTAATATACACCCATATCTACATAGCACTTAAAAGCTTTGTAAAGTGCTTTGCCTTTAATATCTCACATAAACCTGATAACTATAATAGTCATTAGTGAATAGAGCAGATCTTGCTATTCCCATTTCACAGATGAGGAAACAGGTTAAGAAAGAAAGAGTGATTTTCTCATTTCATCAGAGGTATGATTTGAAGTAAGATCTTACTGGCTTTTGACAGGAGCAACTTGTCTCCGTGGCCACCCTACCTTTTTGAAATAAGCTTTTATCTCTTTTTTGTCATCAAGATAAAATATAGAATGATGGCATATTCTTCATGGGAATATTAACATGCTTTACATCCTGTTAATTGTTTTCTTTGTAAGCATAAAAAATCTATACCTCCCTATAATTTAAAGTTCATTACCAAACTGAGCAAACTTAGACCTAATTTGTTTTGCAATTGCTATGCATTGCTTAATAAATACATATTCTCGGAAACTTGTTGCCTTGGTTGTTTCAGATTTCACCTATCACAACTGTTGACATTCTTTAGGTTTTAAGACTATTGCCATTCTTGAAAAGTGGGAAGAGGGAGCAGCTAGATAGAGCACAAACCCTGGAGTCAGGAGGACCTGAATTCAAATGCAGTCTCAGACACTTAAAAAAATTTCCTAGCTGTGTGACCTTGGGCAAGTCACTTTAACCTCACTGCCTTGCAAAACAAAAAGTGAGAAGAAAATCATTTTAAATTGAAATGACAAAAATAAAGTTCTGTGTAGATAAATGAAAAAGAGGAGATAGATTGATATGATACTCCTAGCCACTTTGCATCCCTAAGATGCCAAATTGGCCAATGCCAAAACAAAAAAAAAAAATGAAAAATGCAGAGAACTGGTTGTTTTGTCTTAGTAATGAGAATCTTATTTTTCCTACTCCTTCCAGAATAGCTATTCTAAGTCTATTTTTAAACAAAGCTTTATAAACAAACTTTGTAAAGTGTTGCAATGAATAACCGATCAAACTTTTAATCAAAATATGATTTTATTTTCTTAGAATTAGAAAAATGATTCATGTTATAAAGTACAGTTGTTAGTTTTATGCAACAATAGTTTGGTAAATTACTATATATTTTTGACCTATTATTATCATTGTTGGAGGGTTTTATTTTTAATTTACATCATGCTTCCTTCTGCCCATGCATCTAATTCTCAGCATCCTTTTCTATATCCTCATTATTAATATGCCATGTATAATGTTTATGGTGTTTGCAGAAGAATACATCATCTTTGCTCGATAGTTTTCAGTATAAAAGCAAATCTGTCTCCTCATTGAGGATGAAATATGTTCCACCAAAAAAAAAATATAGTACTATCCATCTTTGGAAGAGAATTGTTGGGGGTTTTACTTATCCACCCAACTGCCTTTCAATCCTGGACAAGTACTTTTTTGAGAGGAAGGCAGTCCGTTACTTAAGAATTCCCAGTAATCTCCATACTCCCTGAGAGAAATCAGGGACTGAGTCAAAAAGATTATATCAAGAGATCTCAGTTAGCCTGAAAGCCACGCCTACATGACCTTCAAGCCACAGGCAACAAAAGATCTCAGTTCACTTGATTAATTTGGGAACTAGATAGATAGATAGATGGATGCATGGATGGATGGATAGATGGACACACATGCACACACACACACACACACACACATATATGTATATATATAGACTGGTAAGATTCAAAGTTATGTCAGGAATGGATGAAAATGGAAGTTTATTATGGATTAGACTTTGTCTACTGAGCTTTAATGAGCTAGTGCAAGATGAGGGAACTTCTGAAAGACTTTTTTTTAACTTATGGAAAAAAGACTGGATTTACTGGTACAGAAAGAAATATAAAATTTAAAATGTGATCCTTTCCAGAAGTATATAAGGGCTAAAATTAATTTCTTCTTAAAGGCACCATTATTAAATTCAAGGATAAAAAAGAGAAGAATACCACATAATGTTAAAAAAGTAGTAATTTAAATATTTTTTTAAAATGTTGTTATGTTTTTTTAAAAACATGTTTACTATACAATGTGAGCAGATTCACAAGCTTGTATTTAGAGCTGGAAGAGGACATAAGATCAGGAAGGAAGGATGGAAGAAGGAAGGGAGCAAGGAGGGAGGGAGGTAGCCTTTTTATTAAATAGTAATTGAATTATCATTAAGCTTTTATCTGATGGATGTAATATGTAATTAGAATAAAGGTGACAGCATTCCAAATGATTTTTTTGGCCCCTTGAGTTATTTTGTTTTATATCAGATGAAAGTATGAATGAGCCATGGAGTATTTTAACCCTTTTAATCATCAGGCACAAGAGGTTGTGTTCCTGCTTTGACTATTAATCTAGTATTCTATGAAGGGTTCTTAGCAAACCTTGCTATGTTTCACGGGGATAAAAATGAATGTATATGCACATTTTCACAAGAACAAAATGAAATTCTACAGTTATATATATATATATATATATGCATATATATATATACATATATAGTATAATTGTATTGTCCAATTGACCAGTGCTTAATTATATGCCTTCAAGTTCTAGTATAATTAATAAAAATGGAGATTCTATTGACATGGAATATAGAACTCTGATGTAAGTGAATTTGATACAATAATAAAATTAATTAACTCGGTAGGGGCATAGGATATTGTCTACATTAATATCAATATTGTCTTAAGAGTGACTTTTAGTAAATAAATCATTTTGACTATTATAAGTATCCAAATAAACTATAAAGGACATAAAAAGGCACTATATACAGAGGAAAAAACTATTAAATAAATAGAGTATTTTACATGCATATATATTTTTGTACATATATGTGTGTGTGTGTGTGAATGTATTGGTGTCTAATAATAAATATTTTTATGGTTGGGGAAGGGACAGGGAAAAAGAAATTTACATGATAACATTTTTATATATTTTAAAAGAATGCATTTTATGTGTTATAGATTTGCAGTTTCATGTGCAATCTTTTTTAAAATATTACATTGTGGAAATTCTTGCTCTACTCCATAAATCAAAATAAAATATGCAAATGTGGACAAAAGGAGTTAAATGTATTGATAGAAGATGAGAAATTCAGAGTAGACAAAACTTTAACAAGTTTATCAAGAAATCACTTGTTTCCTTAACTATACCATCAGCATTCTGTGTGAATAGAGACGAATCCTTTAAATTTTCTTCTTGTGCCTCAGTTTCCTAATATGTAACATAAAATAAAAATATATCTATGATTTATTTCATGAAATGTTTATAGATCAACCAAAATTCTATAAAGTGACTTTGGTTTGAAAAAAAATATATAGGTAGAGGTATTTGATGTATATGAATATGTATGGATTTATTATTAATTGAATTTTATTCTATGCATTGCTTACACTCATGAAATAAGTTATACCATAGCATTCAGTTTTTAAATAACACTCTTGTGACCTGAAATAATGCTACTCCCAAGCTCTCTGATTTGACACTGGAAGTATATTTCAACCTTAAAAAAAGGAGAGGGATCCAACTGAGCACTTGAACAGGAAGTCTGTAGATCTTATTGGAGGGTAAAGACCAGAATGCGACAGAAAATTCTATGCTAATGCAGTAAACACGGGAGTACTTGGGTACTTGAGTATTTTAAAATCTGGAAATTTTTATGATGACAGATTCAGGCCCATGGTCTACTTTTTTTTTCATTCTTTGTCAGTTTTTGACCTACTCCGTGATTTCTTTGGTACAGGAAGCTTCACAGTGAAGAAGTTACCTCTATCCATGCAGATATATCATAGGACTTGAATCTAGTTTAGGCTGACTCTAGGTCAAGTCTCTATCCTCTATGTCATGGCACACTAACTTTCTGTGATCACGTGAAAAGGAAATAAAGATACAACTAACAATTTTACCCTTAAGGAAATCTTAAAGCCAAAGTACGGAACATTAGGGGAGTAATATGTAAAATGAAATTAACAGCTTGGTCTTCCTTTTGTCAAATTGGTGGTTTGGTGCTTGAAAAATACGTTTCAAGTTGTTAGCCAAGATATTAGTTTTATAAGATGGTTGTCAGATAAGTGGATAGCTTACACTAAATTAACAGCATGGTAACTGAGGCTGAAATTGTCCAGAGACTAGAAATTCTAGAAATTTCAAAGCACTTAAAAACAATGACAAATCTGGAAAAGAAGAAATTTATTGTCATATCACATTGGTGCTTGGGCAGAAATAATTCTGAAAGATACAATTATATGGAATATATTTCCTTTTTTAGTAATATAGAGTACTGCGAAATAGCTGCAAATAAATTAGAAGAATCTTTTTATGGTCCAGACCTGTGATTTTTTAACTTTTTTTTGCAAGGCAACGGGGGGTTAAGTGACCTACCCAAGGTCACATGGCTAAGTAAGTATTAAGTATCTGAGGCTGAATTTATAGTCCTCCCGACTTCAGGGCCAGTGCTCTATCCACTGTGCCACCTTGTTGTCCCCAGACCTGTGATTTCCTAGTGTCAGAGGTTCTCAGGGGACCCTGGGATCACAACTGCTCTGCTACTTATGCTATTAGAACTTTTCTTGAGGAAAAAGATTGTATGGCTTGTCCAGGGTCCATAACCAGGGTACTGGAGAGGTTAGATGGAACCCAGACCATCTGGTTTCCAAGGCTAACTCTCTGTTTACTAGATGTTCTTCCTAGCCATTATTAAAGGAAAACAAAAACATGGGAAAAACATGGAGACACTAAGTACATAGTCACTACTCCTATTATCACATCCTGCAGTGTATTGAATGGAAAGTTGGAGAGAGCAACAGTAAGAAGTGTTGTATATCTCCCGCAAGTTAATCAGCTTTTGATACCTGAAAACCAACACAGCCCACAAGACTGATAGCCCAGAGCTGCAGTAAATTGTTTCCTAGCAGGAAATCTGCGCTAGCAGTGTAATTTGGACAATGGAGCATTTGACAGCTAACCCATCAAGAGCAGTGCACCCTGGGGAAGCAGTTCACTTCGTTTTACATTCAGCCAAGCATTGACAAAGCCGTGGCTAAATAGCAGAATCATTTCCCAATCAAATACATGAGAGGCCATTATCCCATCACTGATGGAGGGACTCTTTGGTAGCACTCTTTCTGAAGACTCCATTTGGGATGCTTGTCCAAAAAAGGAAACAAGAGTCTTATGGTTCATAAGTTCTTTCTTTATGCATCAGGTAACTGTTTTGGTTTAAAAGTAAGTTAAAAGGTTAATGAATGTGATCAAATTTGTTCCATGTTCTGAAAAGGCTTCAAAATGCTAAAAATCCCAATGAGTAGTAAGACTTAAGGAGAACTAAGCAGGGTACCCAACCATAACACAAATGTAAGAGGGGGGCTCTTGTGCTTACTTTGAAAAGATGAAAAAAGCTAATGAGGAGAATAAAACTCAACTTTTCTTCCCATATGGAAGCACTCTAAAAAGTCTAATTAGACACCTGGTTAATCAGGGTTTGGTTCATTCATGCCACTTGTGAACAGTCAAAATGAAGTATAAAGTAATTAAGCATGTCAATTCATAAAGTTTAGAAAGCTCATGTTGAGAAATGATGACCAAAATTCTTGTCTCCTTTCTGTTACCAATCTGAGACTTTCTTAGTCCTTTATACTTTAGTTTCAAGTTAATCTCCAAGTATGCAGTACATACAGCCCAGTTTGTATTGTGGATATATTTAGTTAAATCTTTTGAACTAACCGATCTAGTACCACATATGTTATATTTGACATGCACACTTCATATTTTCAACATGGATTTTCTGTGAATATGGGTCATCACAATAAATTTATAAATTTGTCTAGAATGCAACTAACTCAGTGTACTTACATATTAGCCAGAACTAGCTCATTTGCTTCTGGGTGCTGAGTTAATGTTAAATGGAGAAGAGGGTAGTGACATTAACTAAATTTCTCTTATAGTAAAATGTAAGATTCTCAAAAAGTTGGGAGTGTTTTTGATCTCTATTGCTAGCATATTATATAGTGTCTAGAACATTAAAAAAAAATGCTTGAGGATTGAGTGACTGATCACAGGTCATACAACCCTACTTCCAAGCACTGATCATGGGTCATATAACCCATCTGGATATAGAGTACATATTTATCTTCAAACAAATAAGTATAAACCATGTTTAAAATGACACGTCTATCACTTGATTTCATCTTCTAGCTTGCATCAGTACAGCAAATGAGTTGATCACAACAACTAGAACTCAAAGGTGGTTATTCTGACCATAAGGACAACCGATCAATCTATCTAAACTAAATTTGTTCTTTTACTCATATGTACTTTCAAATATTCATTTGGACTAACTTAGAAATATATCAATCGCTTCTTTTCCCACGAGATTCCTTGGTAAAGCCTTGGAATGGGTCTCAGGAACTTTAGAAATCAAGGGTTTGATTCCAGTTTAAGAGCCCTAAGTTTTTATGCTCCAAGACACAAATCCAAGAATTGTAAGAATTCCTCATACCAAAATTATGCAATGAGTAGTCTTGAAAGAAAAATACAGTAAATGCAATAATGATCTATTTGGAGAAGCAGGAAAACATTCCTCTGTGGAAAGAAACTATTGATCATATTTCCTCATACAACGAGCAATCTCAGTCTTGGGAAAACTCTTGCCGCCATACTTTTTATGTATTTGAACATGATCTTGAGAACAGCCCATCCTGTTAGAAAGTTGACAGCATGGTGAAATGTTCTCATCTGATATCCCAGGGGAACAACCAATAGCCTCCAAATAATATGGTCAAGTGTTATGTACCAAAACAAGAGAAAAATCTCTCCTTGTTTGTCCAGTCACTCATATGTCCCATCCCACATTGATAACCACAGTATAATCAAAGGATCTGATGACCCTCTGAAATAAAAGTTAAAGATGCATTTGTATGAACACATATTTCAATGACAGGATGATTTTATTCAATAGGAAACCTGTGCAGTAAAGATGAGTTCGTATTACTTTTTTTGTATAAGCAGATTCAAAGTTAGAGGAAACTGTGACTCTTCTGAAAGCTCACTATTCTGGAGCAAAAAGGACTTTGAAGAGCATCTGCTTCAACTCTCCTAGTGTGTACTAAGTTCTAGGGAGACGATGAGATTCAAACTCAGGTCTTTTGATTCCGAGGCTGTTTATTTTTCCCATTGTTCTCTCCTGATTTCTTTGATAGCTAAGCACAGTACAGGAAGAGAGCAGAAATTAAATTTCCTTCTTTATGTATAAGTAACTTTTTGCTTTTTGAAGTTTTTCTCACTTATTTTTCATCTCGTGCTACCATGTTGCTTAATATATTTAGCTATTAATAATCATGATAACTAGCAACTATAGAGCATCTTACAACAAATTTTATCTCATTTCATCCTCAAAACAGCACGGGGAGGTAGAGACTTAGTAGCATTATTTTATAGATGAGGAAACTAAGGCAGAGATATTAACTGAATTGCCCAGAACCACTCTGAGGACAAATTTGAATTCAAATCTTCCTGTCTCTTAAGTCCAGTACTCTATCTTCTCTACCATTTATGCAATTCCTGCATTGTTTGCATGAAATTTCCAGAATTTCAAAGCTCAATGTTAAATAAAAACAATGCGATATGAGATGCAGCCAGGTCATTGAGAGAGACTGTCTTTCCAACAACACTACTCAATATTGACTTTCACTTAATTAACAAACTGATTTTGATTCATTGGTTTGTTTTCTATTTGAAAAAGCCATAGAGACATCTTTTAAAGAACCATGAACTCATGGTTGAAGTCATGAACTCAAAGAATAAAATGTCTATTTTCTTTTAGTAACATACTGTGCACACACATTTCTCTATCACAGTCGATCTGCTATGACCAGGATGTGATTCAGCATCTTCATAAATAATTCCACAGAAATAGCTAATCAACACATCCAAGGCAATAATGTTGCTCTTAAAGCAACTTTCTTGGTCTTAAATATTCAATAATGATCAACAACCATACCTCTGGAACAAGCCATCTATGTCATTTCAAGATCCCCCAAAAAGTATAATTTTCTTCTTCATCATTTGATGCCTAACAATACTATATTAAAAATGTTAAAAATTATTTGATAAAGAGCTCCTTTAAGAATGAACTCATAAACAGTAATGATGTTTTGCATTAGAACAAAAACCTTAGAGCCCTTGAATAGGATGCTGATTCCCCCTTAGGACCATACAAATGTGGCTTAATGGACATCATCTCATTCCACAGCTCAGCATTAAAATCAAGCATTTCAATTGGTGTGATAATTTTTGGAGGGAGGAAAATATGAACTTTTACGTCGTTCTTGTCACATGGTCCCTCAGAGAGAGATAGTTTCTTTAATGAGGTTAAGTTAATTAAACTGGGCCCGGTGCTATTAGCTACATGCAATAGCTGAAGCTAAATGCTTAATCATAAAAATTACAGATGATAATTTAATGAGTTATGAATAAATTGTGTGGTTTGACTACAGGATATTCACAAGAGAGATTTGTTTGTCACACATGAAAATAGCAGTAAGAGAACAATATTATCATAATCCCAAGATCTGTTGATATACATACTGAAAAACTTCAATTTAAAATGGTCACTCAATAAAAACTGATGTCACCAAACAAAAGGATTCTTTATATTTAAAACATTTTTCAAATTATGCTATTTGAATATGCCAAAATTTAAAAATTATGTTTGTTTTCTTTTTTCTTTTTAACAAATTACTTTCAAGATAAACTAAAATTTGATTATTTAAAATACACAGCTATGAGAGAAGATTTAAGATCTCAACTATCAATCTTAAAAATGCATTCATAGTATAGAAAGTGGACATAAAAGCTGATCACTTTTCCATTAAAATGAACCAAAAAAAAAAAAAAACCATGAGGCAGTATTTCAAAACCTAAGGCATTAAAATAAAGTCAGTGACATAAACATATTTTCAAAATGGAACCATTAAGTTCCGTACTGCTGGCAGCATCCTATTGAAGTAGTAGCCAAATGAATAAATTGAAGAACTATAACCAAAACACATATCATTTTTACATCAGAAAAAGGCAAGTCTAGCAACATCTATTTATAGCTGTTATCACAGCTGCTGACCCAATCCACCAAAGATGCCGCAGAAGTCACATGTAAGAAGTAACAAAATCTACTTGAAATGATGACATCTCTTCACTTCCATCTCCCAAGAGTCTATGTTGCTAGAGACATCTTATTGTAACTAAGAAGCATTGTTGTTATTCAGCTATCTGTTGAGCACTTATCTATCCCTGGACCAACTTCACTTCTCATCAGTCATGTGAAACTAAATCCCAGATTCCATAAGGAATGGGGTAAATCTTTCACTGAAAGTAATAGCCCATTTTAGCCCTTCTGCTTTCTCTAACCGGAAGGCAAGCTTTCCAGAATCCCACAGGGGATTCTTCATAAAAACCCTTTGAAAGCTTGCACATGTGTGCTGTGATTTTTAGAAAACAGAGTACTCTGTTCAGGGAATAGGAAGGCCTTCTGGAAAACTGTAGCTTGTAGAAATGAAGAGAGGACAAGCACATCTTTCGGGGGAAAAAAAGTCTCTATACGCTCTAAAAATGTTTAGTTTTCTATAGCTAAAAATATGTTTTTAAAAAACTGGTTTAGGCATATATATATATATATATGTATATATATGTATATATATATATATATAATATATATATACACACACACATAATAACCTTATTTTAGCAGTTTTCCAATAGTTCAAATACATGCATCTATGACTAGGGCAAAATCAATGCTTATAGATTTAGCTGTGTAACCTGATCATGGCTTTCACTAGATATGATTTGAAATGTAAAGTTCATTAAGCTTTAAATGAACTTCAACGTCTTTTGCCTAGAGAGGAGTTTCTCCCTCCATAGTTGATCACTGAATAATTGACTTCGTGATCTTCCTTTCTACTCCTTATTTGGGTTGTTTCTTATCTTCCCACTTTCTCACCCTCTCTCCCTGAATTATGCCTCTCACTCTATCATTACTCCAGCTCAGAAAAAAATATATATATTCATGTTTGTAGAAAAATGAAAACAACCCTAATTAAACCACAGTTAATGCAAAATAACACTTTAGTGTTTTTTGTTCCTGAGAGGAAGCAGGGAAAAAAGTGTTGCATGTTTGTATTTAGAGATGTATATATTTCATTGAGTTGTGTCAGTAGTGACTGACTCTCCATAACCCTATGTGGCATTTTCTTGATACAGCTACTGGAGTGGTTTGCCATTTCCTTCTCTGGCTTCCTCTACAGATGAGGAAACTGAGGCAAACAAGGTTAAGTGACTTATCCAGGTTCACAAAGCTTATAAGTATCTGAAGGCAGATTTGAACTCAGATCCTCCTGACTCCAGGGCTGGGATTTTATCTGATGACCATTTAGCTATGCCATAAAGGAATGCAGCACATGGAATTAATAAATCCATCATTTGATTTATATCATTAATCAAAATTGAAATAAAGTTTTACTTGTGAAAGCTGATTTTCATAGTAAATGAAGATATTAATGTGAAGTTTTAGCTATTTTTAACCATTTATATTGAGCTTTTTCTCAGTAAAAGATGTCTATCTTCCTAAATGTTATTTGAAAAAAATATATGTTCCAACAGTGTTGAATAGTTTAAAGGGAAGATCATATAATCTGATTGATTGATAGGTCAATAGGTAGATAGCTAGACTGACGGACATGTTAGATGGATAGATAGAGAATAGTAAATTATGCCACAAAGACTTTCTTTCAGAAAAATATTAGGAAATATTAGAAATGATGAACATCAAACAACACCTCCCCCCCCCAAAAAAAAACGGAAGTGACTATATCTTAACTTCAGGAAGTGATTGTTTAATGCTGAGGGAGTGATAACAGCATCAGCTCTGTGCATAATTAGACTAATTCCCTAGAACAAAGGTCAAAAAAAGCAAGTTAGAAAAAGGACTAAAGAGAAAAAAATCCTGTGACCTGTTAAAAATACATTAATCTAATGTCTTCAAGTGATCCAAAGTCAAAAACACAAAAACAGAAAAAAGGCAGAGCCATTGACTACTTCTTCCAAAAGTGAAGCAATGTAAAGCAGTTAGCACCATAACAAAGAATGGAATAGAAATGTAATTGGAAAGCATTTATTGAGCCTAACTATCTCAAATCCTGCATTCATCAAGAAATATTTTGTTTTCTTGCCAAGTTAAAAATCCTGACAGTCAAGGTCAGTACCAGATTAGAATACAAATTCATTTGTAAAACTGCTATAGAGAAGGATAACAGAAGATCTTAAGCAATTTTGCCTCATTAAAATTTTGAAAAGTACCAAGAACAAAAAAACAACTCTATAAAAACTTGACTTGAGACCCACCTTAGTTCATCCTAACAATATTCAAAAATGAATCTGATAGGACCAAAAACAATTTATTTTTCAATCTACTTTCACCTTCAATGACAGAGGAACTACCACTGTTGCATAACCCCACCCCAATTCTTACAAATGAAAGTTGAAATGACGCTAAGATTTAATCATGGAAACAACTGAACCAGACCAAGTTCATGCTAAGGAAATGTATATTGAAGACCACACAATTAAAATCATGTTAGTATCTCCTTACAAGATAGGGGAATGGAAAAATACAAATATTTTGATCCAGTAAAGAAAACATAAATATTTACTCGTCTAAATACTGATATTCTTATTTTTATAAAATATTCATAAGAATAAATTGAAATTATTATTATAATGGGTTAAGAATATAATTGATTTATATATAATATGGCAATAGTTACTGTATCACTAGATGTTAGCACCTTTAAAATCACACAGGTGACTGAAATAATCAGAAAATATAATATCTATCTATTAATTATTAATTAGAAAAAGCATTTTGATTCTCTCCAAAAGATTGTCTTTTGCATATATTTAGATCAAACAAGATTCCTTGATAAATGAAACCAAACTGATTTTTAAATAACACTTTCTGATAATTAATATGAAATAAAACACTAAATATGGAGATTATGATCACCAAGGGTGTTTGCCACTGACATGTAGAATTTTATACACAAGGTCAAAATAGAAGAGGAAGTCCCTAAAGATGGCAATGTCCTCTAAAGGAGAGGTAAGAAATTCACTGTCTGAGTCCTACAAAAAGTCCCCGGTGCACTAGAGCCAGATTAAAATGAAATTGGGAAATGTTTAACAAAATTTTTTTTAAAAATACAAGACAACATAGATACTGTTATAATTTGTGGTTTTCTAAGTCAAACCCATTATAGTGATTCTAACTGAGCATGACATCAATTTTCTAGAAATTGTTAGATAACACCATTGATTGTGACAGTTCCTACTTAATAAAATTCATGATTACTTAGCAAAGATAGTAAGATCATAGATTTAGAGCTATTTAGAGTACTTAGAGGTCATCTGATTCAAACTTCTCATTTTAAAGATGGAGAAATTGAAGTCTAGAGGGGTCAAATTACTTGCCCAGTCTTACAAGTAGCAGATCTCAGAGGTGAAGCTGAGATCCTCTGAATTAGATCTAAGGTTCTTTCCATTTCACCAAATAACATACACATGAAGATCTGAGTGAATGAAAAATACTCATTGTCCATACTATGATCAACCTTTGTATGTTCAGTGCATTGACTTAATATGATTGGGACTCAGAATTAAACATGTGAACTTTTTTTTTTGCAAAGCAAATGGGGCTAAGTGACTTGCCAAAGGCCACGCAACTAGGCAATTATTAAGTGTCTGAGGTCAGATTTGAACCCAGGTATTTCTGACTCCAGGGCCAGTGCTCTATCCACTGTGCCACCTAGCCACCCCAACATGTGAACTTCTAAGTGAGGATAGGGACAAGAATCACATAAGACAAGAAAAAGTTGTATTGGTTACAATATGCAATAAAAGAAGAAAGACAAGCTCACATCAGTGAACCCACGGATCCACCAAAGCTTTGATAAAGGTCTCTTGAAAGGAAATTGAATGCATTACCTAACAAATATTCTCTTCTTTAAGGATGTAAATCCACCCACAAATATTTTAATCCAAATTCTTGTAGTAGAATTTGAATTTGCTTTGCATTTGACTATTTTTTAACGCATCTTTGGGAAGGGGTAGGCCTAAGCACCCCATGAAGGCAAAGAGTTACAAGTCCTCTTCTTGCTTAAAGGCTAACACTAGGAATATTATATAAAACATATTTTTAAAAAACACTCCTTGTGTTACAGTGGTTTATTCCTGCAAGATCCTCAAATAAACAATTTTTGTTTTTTCACGAACATTCAAAAATCTGTAATTAGTTTTTACAACTGTGAGTTCATGGCATTACAACACTTATTTGCATACTTCCAAAGAATTTTTGTTAATCATTGGCTCCATGGTTTTTTCACTGATCTGACTTTAGTAACAGAAGAAGAAAAAGTATTTTGGATGTACAATCTCATATTCAACCACTGTTATAACTCTAATGGCAGTTGTGAATGGAGCACCAATTGGCAAGGATTGTTTACTTAATGCAAGCTTCCTTAGGAAGCTCCCCTTTGAAGATTATTATTACAGTGGGCAGATATTTGCTCACAGAGGCATGCACCATGAAGGCTGTGTTTTGCTGAAAGTCATTTTACCTTAGAAGTAGTGAATCCTCAGAATGACCTTCAGCAACTATTAGCCCATCTAAATGCAGTGCCGAGATACAGAATGCATCTGCCATCTGTCAACTGAGATTTCCCTTGCCACCAGTATTCCCTACTGCCCCTTTTTTTCTACACCATCCCCCACCAACCCCCTCCTGAAAAAGTCATCTGGAGGCTAAGAGAACCCAGGGAGAAGGTCTTCCTTGGCTAGCAGGGAAGAAATGCATTTAGACCAATCATTAAAACCCATTACCTAACAAAGTGCATGTTCTTCAGGAACACAGTGGTACTTGCCAATGAATTAATCAGCAAAATAGATTATGAGGTGAGATTAGCTGTCTCTTGGATATGATCAGAATTCATGAGACCCGAAAGCAGTATGAGTAGCTGCTCACCAAACCGCAGCCCCTTATGGGACCAGATCAGTTAATATCTGCAGTCCTCAGTCTAGATTTTATCCTGCTCCTTGTTCTACAAGAGGACAGAATTGATATTCCTGGAGTTGAGGCCCTGACCAAGGCTTTCATAGAGAATGGCAGTGAGAAACATCTATTTTAATAATTGATCATTCAATTAGCAGAGCAAATGTGAAGTTAGACAGGTCTCTGTCTATCAGTAGCAGTGGGAAATAAATGGCTACCACTCATTATCAAGCATAAAAGAGAAAGGCATTCTTTTCTAAAGATTTTTTTAAAAATCTTACTCTTCCTACCTGATATACTTGCTAGAGCTTTCTAGTTTTTTCCTCAATGTTATTCTTTTGCAAAGTATAATGAGAGAGCTGATTGCACTCCCCAAATTATACTGAATAGTGATTTAGTTATTACTATACAAACAGTGACTAATATTAGATATTAGGTACAGAGCCTCTGAATAGAAAATGATATTACTGCTTTACCAGCTTCAGTTAAAATTCCAAAAGAAAAAAAAAAATTAAAGGCAGATAACCCAGAAGCATGTGGAAGGCACTCCAAATGGATTCCAGGTGTTATTTCCAACTCTCATACCTAGCTTAATTTTTGCATTGGAAGGAAGTTTCATTTTCATTTAAAAAGACTGAAATTAGGATGTATACAAATTTGGACCATTGACAAGGCTCCATGCATGGTCTCCCAGATTGCCATGGTTCATTATTGAGATTTTTGAGGTGTTACCAGTTTTTTCAGTGTTGGTGCTATATTTTATCTGTATTGTATTATCCACATCAGTTGCTAAATAAATACTTGTTGAAATCAATTGTTTGGGGGGTAGCTAGGTGGCACAGCAGATAGAGCACAGACCCTGGAGTCAGGAGTACCGGAATTCAAATCCAGCCTCAGACACTTAATAATGACCTAGCTGTGTGGCCTTGGGCAAGCCACTTAACCCCATTGCCTTGCAAAAACTAAAAAAAAAAAAAAAAAAAAAATTAATTGTTTGATGTCAGTATAGCATAAACTCTGGCAGATTCTCTAAAGCTGGGAATGCTTCTGGTACGGGCTGAAAGGGGTCTTTGTGATTGATGTCTGAAGTGGAGAGTGGTGGTCTTAGAAAGTTGGTGACCAGTTGACAATCAAATGAATTTATTCAGTTTCTGTAAATTTTCAATCTGCAACAATCCAATTACAAATGAAGCCACAAATTCCTGCAGTGTTAAAAGTTTGGCTTTTAAAATAATTTTAAGGGGTTAAATTAATAGAAAGACTATCAAATAAAAATATTCTTCTGTATTAGATTAATTAGTGATATTCCCAGAAGGAGTTTATTCTTTTATCCAAAGCAATACATAAGTCCCTTTATTAAAGTTATTAACATTACAGAATAGACTGACTACTCCAGGATATTTCTTTAGTGTAGCTCTTTTCATAAAGGTATGTTGTTTTAATTATAAAATATATTCCCTAAAAGACATGAAAAAATTGGCCTAAAGCATAAAACATGTACTCCTCCAGCTATATATTTTGCATAGCTGCATGTGGCCTCATACTTATAGAAATACATATAAACATATGCTGATATGTAAAAGCAATTAAATTTTAAATAACCAACATTGAGGGGTTTGCTTCCTAAATAGGTAAGCTATAAGGCAATTTTATACATCATAACCCAATGACATAAATGTGTTGAAATTTTTTCTTTTGAATGAAAAAGTCAAAAAACAAAATAAAGAACTAGAACATCTTCATCCCATGGGTAAAAGAAAAATCAAAAATTTTTATTCCAGTAGAAATAGAGATCGGAAAAGGAAAGTGCAGGACAAGCAAACTAGAAAAAAATTTATTGTTAAGTGAACAAATATTTATTAAGCACCTACAAAGATATAAGAATAAGATGCACTCTTCAAGAAACATACAAACTGATACAAGTGTGCAATGTGCTGGTTTTGCGGATGATAAAGTGCAGATGCATCCTATTTTAAATATTTTGGCAATGGTGAGCCACAGAAGGTCTGTGACCCTGGAGCATCATACTAAGAATCTTTAAAAAGATTTATTTGGCAACATTGTGCAATGTAGATAGAAAGGGGAGACAAATTCCACTCAGGGAGAAAAACTGGGAAGACTTTGTAATAGTTTAACTAGGAAATAGATATTTAAAAACTCATTAAGCAGGTTGAAAATGGAAAGAATAATGGAGGGATTGTGAAGGAAGAATACCTAAGATTTAGGGAATTTTTAGACAGAGTTAGACAAAGAAGAGAGAGTTAAATATGTTATCAGAGTTTTGTTTTTGTTTTTTTTTACTGTGGGGCTTGGAGAATGATGTTATTAACAGAAAAAGGGAAGTCATCAAGAGGAAGTTTTGGAAAATATTATTTTGGAAATATGCAGAATTTCAGGTGCTAGCACATCAACTTCCTTACTCTAACCTTCTATATCCTATCAGTTGTTAAAGTCTGTTGATCCCACCTTCATCACATTTCTAATATAGGCCCTTCTACTCTTTGACACTTTAACCACTTAGCTACAGGTCTTCCTCAGCTTGCATCTGAACTATTTCACTGGAATGGTGATTGGCCTCCCTGCTACAAGTCTCTCTTACCTCCAATCCATCTTTTATTCACTTGTCAAATTGATCTTCCTGAAGCTCTTTCTGATTCAAGAAATTCCAGGGGTTCCCCACCACCTCCAGGATTAAATGTATCTCCTTTTTGACTTTTTAAAATTCTTCAAAACCTGGCTCCTTCCTGTCTTTCCATTCTTCTAAAACCTTCCTTTCCTTCTCCATGTATTCTAGAATCTAGCTTCATCGATCTCTTCCTTGCAAAAGAAATTTCATATCCTGATTGGTCATTTTTATTCTTTCCTCATCTCTCTGACTTTCCTGACTTTTCCTGACTGACTTCAAAATCTCAACTCAGGTCTCACATTCTACAAGAAGTCTGTTCCAGTGTTCCAGTATTGTAACGCCTTTCCCTCTAAATGTTTGTCCCCCCAATTTATCGGACATATAGCTGGTGACTATTATTTTTGCATGCTGCCTCCCATAGCAGATTGTGAACTCTTAGAGTCTAGGGACTATTTTTTGCCTTTCTTTCTATCCTCAGTATTTAACACAGTGCCTCCTCCTTATCAAGGGTTTAATAAATACTCACAACGAATTGATGTGATTTTCCAATGGATAGTGAGCTATATAGTTTGATCACTCAAGGGAAGGGATAACATATAATATACAAACTTTGGAATTATTCAGTGCCAATTATTAATTGGCATTTGAAGTCATAAAAGTGGATAGGATTTTTTCAGAAGAGAAGTGGACAGAATTTTCAGAAGAGAAAAGGAAGGAGAGAACAAACTAAGAAGAAAACAACAACAGAATTTTAAATAATACCTCCATTTCAATTTAAGAAGTTAGAGATAGGATGATCAAAGAGAAAGGAGCCCAAGCAAGTCACAGTATCAGGAGAGGCAAAGGAGATAGACTGGCAAAAGTGAGTAGATCCCAGTGTCAAACACAAGAAGAGGAATTAAGCAAAGATCATTGGATTTGATGAGTTAAAATAAAATCATTGCTGACCTCTGAGATAGTAGTTTTAGTAAAGTGGTAGATACAGAAAGCAGATTACAAGATATTCAAAGTATTGAGAAAATTTAAGCAGAAAACATAATCTACATTTTTAAGGGACCTCAAACAGTGAAAGGAAAAAGAAAGAATGGTAGTTCAAGGATCATCAGCTTTGAGTAAATGTCCTTCTGGAAAGTGAGAGGATTTTGAAACAAGAAGGAAAAAAAGATAGTTGTAAAGAAAGTTGAGAGAATAAATAGGTATAACTAGGAGAAAGACTCCAAATTTTACATTTTAATTGACCTAATAGATAAGATTTGAATGGAACAGTCTACATATTTCTTTTCTTCCCATATACTTTTTTAAAGGTTTTTGCAAAAGCAAATGGGCTTAAATGGCTTGCCCAAGGGATATGGGAAATTGAAAAAAGATTTTATATATATATATATATATATATATATATATATATATATATATATATACCTGCATTACACATATGACCCAAAAGTCTTAGTGCAGTTTTAAGCTATTATTAAACATTAAGAGCTTAAGATCTCACTGAAGTTTTTGAGACACCTTGTGTTTTGGAAAAGTTTAAACAAAAACACGAATAGAAGATGTTTTCATATTGCAAGTGAGGTTTGTTGTTCAAAGGTAAAATTGTCTTTTAAAAGTTATTTAGGCAAACTAGAATAAGATAGAATTACTATTTGAAATTTGCTTTGAGTTTTTCGTATTCTGGAGAATTTAAAATGTGATGAGAAAGAAGAGGTCTCCTTGTAGTAATATGACATTTGCCAGAACAATTGATGTTTTCTATTTGAAAGTTATGATTTCTGGCAGGAATAATTTTGTGTCTGGCAGAAAACCATGATGAGCTTGGGAACTCCTTCATTTTCCTTTCTACTCTTGCTCCTCTTTTGTCTCCTCCTTTATCTGCTTCTCTGAATCAGCATAGGGAGGCCAGCATGTTTGCTATTCTGTTGATTGTTTAGCCTAATTTAGGCCTCAAATACAAGGATGCCAGACACTTAGAAAGCAGCTGTTCCTTTATATATATTAAGCAATTTGCTTTAGGTAATGTAGCCTATAAAATTTTAATTTTGGATTAAATAAGCCATATCTTTCAGCATGCCAATAGCACCTTGACATCCAAAAGATGAAATATGTGCACATTTAGTGAATTCCTTTTCAGGATGCTCCAGGAGAGAAGGGTCAATAGTTTCCTAATGGAAGCAGTCAATGGCAATTTCTCTTAGTAAGCTCAAAGAAATTAGCACTAAACAACAGATGCTGGTGGCCGAAGTTTCTTACAATTGTGTGGTAAGATTGTTATATGTTTTAGAAAATAGCTTTAGAAGGCAATAGATTGACTAGTTAATTGATAGAAAACAGTTTAATGATACTGGCCAAATCAGATACTCGACAAATCAGATCATTTAGCTAGGAACCTATATTAAGAGACTGATAATAAAGTGCTCAGACGTAAGTATAGGTTAAGATTATTGCATTTTAATTTTATGATGTGGAGGAAAAACAGATGTTTTCTGGGGTTGGGATTTGAATTACCAATGCATACCACCTCTTGCTTCACAAGTGCCTGTGGGTTGTACACGACTCTGAGTGTGAAATCTCAGCTAACATAGTCTAAAACATTTATGTGAGTTTTATTCTTGCTATCTTCTGTGAAAAGTTATTTAACATTTAAAGCTTCATGATCCATGAGGAAATAGGTACCATTGAATTGAAGATCCGGAAAGGTCAACCAGAATACCTAGATCCCAGTACTAGGTTTGACAAAAAAACTATGACTCTTGGCTTCACTATAACCTATCACATTCTTCAGTTCCTCATTTGTAAAGGCAAGGAGTTGAATTAGATGATCCCTAATGTCCTTTCTAACTCACCTGTCAATCCTGTTAGACCCCAATTCAGTGATGCTAAAACTTATTTTTCTTTCCAAGTCTTCCCTTCAGGTTCTTATCAAAGGTTGTTCTATTCCAAGAAAAGTTCAAGGTATTTCACTTTTCTAGCATTTAGCAAAATAGAAGGCTAGGTAAGTTGTGTTTCTTTTGTTGGAGGGAAAAAATAGAGCAATGGCAAGAACTTTGGAGCTGAAGTCAGGAAGATTCAAGTTCAAATCTTGCCTTAGATACATACTAATTCTTTGACCCTGGACAAGTTATTTAATCTCTATCTGACTTCGTTTCCCCATATATAAAATGATCTTAATATTAGCACTAACTTCCCGGGGCTATTGGAGAAATCAACTGAGATAATATTTGTAAAGTATTTTTCAAACACCTTTTTCATGAATCACTTTGATTCATGTCTAATTCTTTGTGACCCCTTTTGGGGGTTTTCTTCAAAGATACTGTAGTGGTTTGTCATTCCTTCTCCAGGTCATTTTACAGATAAGAAAACTGAGACAAACAGATCTAAGTGATTTGCCCAAGGTCACACAACTAGTCAGTGTCTAGGACAGGATTTGGATTTGAATCTAACTGATGTCAGGCCCAGCAATCTATCTACCACACCACTTAGATGACCCTTGAAAACCTTAAAGGGCCAAACAAATGCTAGCTATTATTACTGTGAGCATTAAGGCAGAGATTATATGTTAGCACAAAATATCTATAAGCAGTCTTACAGAAAACAGACCAGTCTTTTTGATCCATGTTGCAGGTGCTTACTGTTTTCAGTTAAAAGTAGGAAATCGGTAATAAATATTGACCAAAGAAAGGTTATCTCTTTACCCTATAGCATTTTAATAAATAAAAAGTGAAAAGAAAATCAATGTACACCCATTTTCTAATGCCAAGTCCTGTTTATTTCAGTGTCTAATTATCATTTGACATGCATTCTAGTTCCAATAAGCCAGCATGGAGCCTGCAGCTCTTTCTTGCTTTGTATTTCCATTCTCTCAGATCCTTCAGACTGAGCTGTGTATGATGGAAAAGACATTGCAGTAGCAACACACAATATTTAAATACTACAGAAATTGTCTTTTGTAGATGTCTCATCTCTGTAAATATATCCTGAGACAATGCATTTGAAAATAGTAAAGTACTAGACAGATACAGGTAACTATTATTGTAAAAATTATTTTTGCTACTATTACCACTGTTATTGTTATGAATATCCTAAATAGGTATGAAATACCATGAAAAATCTTGACTTCCCATACTTGCCTAACATTCATAATCTCCTTATCTCTGAATAAGAAGTCAATTTTGGTTTGATAAGAGAGCCAAATTCAGGGTCAGGAACATTTAGGGTTCAAATCATAAATCTGACATATATTGATGTCATTTAATCTCACATCGCCTCTAGACACCTCTCTAAAAACATGAATTGAAGAAATGCATTGGTGGGGAGGATTTCCTCACTGGGAAATGATTTATGCAAAGCACAACATGAATGTGAATTACTATTTACTAGTTATCATTATTTTATTATTATTATTATTATTATTATTATTATCATTTAGTGATTACATTGATGATTTCACTCATTTAGAGAATTCTCAATTAGGTATCTTGTACTAATACAGTAGCCATCTGCTTAGTAATTTAAAGAATAATCTGAGGCTACTTAGAGATTAAGTGATTTGGTCTGGGTCAAGCAGCCAGTGTACCTGAGAAGTAGAAGGGGAACCCAAGTGTCTCACTCTAAAGTTGGTAGGATTTTTATGAATTACATTATTCTCCTTTCCACTGATTTTTCCTATTCCTCAGTTATCTGGCCTGTAAAAAATGAGGTGCTTGAACTATCCAATCCCAGAATCCCCTTAGTTCAGCTTTTAAACTAGGGTAGGGAGCGGCTAGGTAGCGCAGTGGATAAAGTACCAGCCCTGGAGTCAGGAGTACCTGGGTTCAAATCCGGTCTCAGATACTCAATAATTACCTAGCTGTGTGGCCTTGGGCGAGTCACTTAACCCCATTTGCCTTGCAAAAAAAAAAAAAAAAACCTAAACTAGGGTAGAATAAGAAACTTGTGAGTCCTTGAACAAAGTAAGTTTTCTTTGTTCAAAATAGCAAGGATGTACAGCAAGAATACAGTGGCACACCTCCCTCTTGTTGGCATTATCTGGAACAATTGATGTGTTCTCATGTACCTTTTATGCCTCTAAGGGAAGCTGCAGTCAAGGCACTTGGGAGGAGAAACAAAATCAGGAAAGTCAGAGAAAACATGATTGTTCTCACAGACTTGATGCTCCAAACCTTTGCTTCTGTTCCTGTTATGCCGATGAAATTACATCTGAACAACAACAAAAAAGGCCTTACATGCCATGACCTTTTTGTTCTTCTTGTGTTTCAATTGTGTTGGTTATTACTCTTTCTCTTTTTATTTACCACAAAAGGTCAAAGCCTTTATTTGTAGTATCTTTTCTGTATGTGAGAAAATTTTTTTTCTTTCTCTCCTTTTCCCCTTATGGAATAAAGCTTACAATGGGTTATAAATCCTGGGCGACTCGTTTAATCTCTGTCCACCCCAGTTTTAGATCTACCTGCAAAATGCAAAGAAATGCTATTGTTATAATTATGATTGTTATTCATAGATCAAAATCAATTATTTAACTAGTGATATTCCAGAAATATAACCCATTCATCGCATTTTCTTTCCACCATTAAAATGGACTTTTATCTGCTTTTATTTACTTTTATCTACTTAAACATTTGTTTCCTGAAAACTATAGTAAAGTATTATGACTAAATTCTTGATTTATACTTAGATCTCAAAGTTTCCTTTGGTGCTATATAAATATGAACAACATAATACTGATCCACCTCACTTCATAGGGTAATCAGTTCATTATTATACTTAAGACATGTAGGATCACAAGATTAATACCAGACATGTTACTTCTTGCATTTCTGATTTAAAGAAGACTCAATTACCTAGTGATCTTGAAACTTTCTTTAAAATATCTAACTCAATGATGGTTCAGAGAAGTACTAAGAATAGATGTGACCAAAAATGAAATATCATATTAATTTGTAGCCTGTATAAGTTTCATTTTTATAGTTCCATTTTTAGGATAATATTAAGATAAATGGAGATTATAATTACAAATGCTAAATCTTTTGAAATGTTTTTGGTTTTTTACATCACCAAAATCATCCCCAATATTCTTCCCCCCAATCTGAGTACCGTGAAAGAAATCATCAAAACTTATAAATATATTGAAAAAGTCTGAAAATATATGCAATGTACCATTCTCATGGATCTTCTTTTTTTTGAATTATAAAGATTTTATTTATTTTGAGTTTTACAATTTTTCCCCTAATCTTACTTCTCCCCATCCCCCACAGAAGGCAATTTGCCAGTCTTTACATTGTTTCCATGGTATACATTGATCTAAATTGAATGTGATGAGAGAGAAATCATATCCTTAAGGAAGAAATATAAAGTATAAAGAGATAGCAAGATCAGACAATAAGATATCAGTTTTGGTTCTAAATTAAAGGTAATGGTCCTTGGTCTTTGTTCAAACTCCACAGTTCTTTCTCTGGATACAGATGGCATTCTCCATTGCAGACAGCCCCAAATTGTCCATGATTGTTGCACTCATGGAATGAGCAAGTCCATCAAGGTTGATCATGTTGCTGTTAGTGTGTACAATGTTTTTAGGTTCTGCTCATCTCACTCAACATGAGTTCAACTCATGGATCTTCTGATTCTCCAGAAGGGTTCAATATAAAGGAGGTCTCATGGCTCTTCTTTGGAATCTTGCTTGCTTCTTTTAACTTAGCATCATTCACTTTTTATTTTTTTAAAGTTGGTCTGGAGGCAGCTAGCTAGGTGGCACAGTGGATAGAGCATGAGCCCTGAAGTCAGAGGACCTGAGTGACTTCAGACACCTAATAATTGCCTAGCTGTGTGATCTCGGTCAAGTCACATAACCCCGTTGCCTTACCAAAAACGTTGTTCTTTTCATTTACTTTATTGTTCTCTCTCTCTCTCTCGCTCGCTCTCTCTCTTTCTCCCCTTTCTCTTTCTCTCTGTATAAAAACATATATATATATATATGTATGTATATATACATATATATGTATATATATACATGTATGTGTAGACATATACACGCACAGGTACTTATTCATGCATATATGTATATGCATATGTATATAGTTTTCTCTGCTTACTTTGCCTCATTTTTTTTAGATCTTTCTGTTCTCTGTATTCATCAAAATTGTTATTCTGTACATAACCCTATTTTATTATATTCATATACCTCAATTTGTTTAGCCAGAGGACAGGAGTTTGACTCCGACCTCAGACAATTGTCTCCTACTAGCCTTATGACCTTGGGGAAGTCACTTAACCTTGATTGCCTTGCATCCAGGGCCATTTCCAATCATCCTAATTCACATCTGATCACTGAATCCAGATGGCTCTGGAGGAGAAAGTGAGGCTGGTGACTTAGCACAGCACCCCTTCATTCAAAATCCAATTAACATGCTTGTCATGACATCACCTCCCTGATGACATGATCTTCTTCAAAAATGAAGGACAAAACATTATTAGCACAAAAAGTACTTGATTATCACAAAAACATTTTATTGTATATTAGATCTTTTTTTCCTAAGAAATTACTTTGGGTTTAAGTCTAGTACTAAAACTTCTGTCTCAAAGAATATATTCTATCACTTTATTCACATCATTCAAAATTGCTTCCCAAAATGATTGTACTGATTTATAACTCCAGCAACAATGAACTAGTGCACCTATCTTTTCATAACCCCTCATCATTGACTATTCCCATCCTTTACAATTTTTGTGAACTTGCAGGGTTTAAGGTGAAATCTAAGAATTAGTTTGTTTTGCACTTTTGATTTTGAGTAATTTGGGACATTCTTTCAAAGGCTTGTTAAAAGTTTTTGATTCTTCTTTTGAGAAATATTTGTTCATATCAATCATCTATTTAACTTGGCTTCTGGATATACATATATATATATATATATATATATAGATATATAGATATATATAAATAAAATACCCATATGTTTACATACACAGAGACAAAAACCCATATACATCAATGAATATATATATACACATATATATGTATTCAAATATATGCAAATTCAAATATATATATAGGTAATATAAATCTATATGGACATCTAGGTATAATCATTTATTACTTTAACATACTCATCAAAGAATTGGATACAAAAATTATTTCCCATTCTTCTATTTATCTTTTTATGTTAGATTTAAATGCCAAATATTGAACTATCAAAGCATTTTTTGTAATTTCTTTATTTCTAACAGTAATACCTTCTCAAAGGATAATTCAGAAATAATTTTTATATTTCAGTTCCAGATCAACTCTAAGAAAAATACATATGCCACTTTCATCTACGTTTAGTAAGTGACTCACTCAAGAAAATAATTTTATTTACTGATACTTATATAGGCCAAAATATTTTAGAAACAATCCTTGCATTCATATGAATCTTACACTATCCCTGTAAGTTGGGTCTAGAATATTGCCATCCCTATTTTGCGATGAAGAAATTGAAGCTCATGAAATTGTTACATGTCCATGGTCACAGAACTCATGAGGGTCAAAGATGGAATTTAAACTCAGCTCTTTTTGACTCCAAGTCTAACACTGTACCTTCTAAGCCTTAATTATCTTATGAAAATAGTCATATATAATGTTTAATGGTGATTTGGTAGTAGTCAAGCAACATCATTCAATATATAAGAATAATGAATTTGAATATGTAGAAGTGTTTTGCATTGAGTTCATTGGTGCTGAGTTTAATTAAAGGTACATAAAAATGATTTGTGATCTCATTTTCAATCTATTGGCCTACATTTGCTTGGTCATTTTATGGGGCAGATATGCTAAAAAGCGTAAATCAAAAGTTCAGATAATTCAGAGTTTTTGAATTCCTTGTGATCATCCTAGAGAAGTTCATCTCATTCCTTCCTAGTTTAAGTTAATTAAAGGCTTAAATCATGAAGGGAATCATAGGTTCTGAAATATGGCCCTTTATTTGATGGGTCTTGGAAAAGAGGACTAAGAAATATACCTGTGACTAGGATGAAAAGACAATGTTGACACTTTTAAAATTATTTTCCAATAAATAGACAAGGTGACAACATATTGTGAAGCTAAATTTAGACATTTCAGATAGTTCCCAATGAAGGTGTTATATAATCTACCTCCTAAAATGCCTAGGTTTCTCGGTTATCCCAAAGAAGGACTTTAAAAGTCACAGGGCAATTATGCAGGTGTATTAGGCTTATCTTTGAAGGGGAAAATTTTAGATATTGGCCATGACATCAAACATGAGCCAGATTAACAAAAGTCCTTTGTCTATGGGTTTTCAAGTGCCATGTTTTCCAGATTTCACTCAATGAAGTCAGGTCCCCTTGGCAGGACTCTTTTACAAACTCCTGAAAATATCCAATGCATCAATTCAATGATCTTTAGAAGTTCATACATCAAGCTAGAGCCAATCTATTCAGCAAATATATGTTGCATCTAGTTACCAAGGGGGTAAAGATCCATTTATTCATCAATTAGTATTTTAATACCATTCTGTTGAAAGATATAATTCTTCATGAGTGGAAGAATGTTTGTTTTGACAGCAAATAAATGAATGTGACATGAACTATATAAGTTTGAGATGGACTTGGAAGTTTCTCTCTCATGAGTTGCTAAAATCAATGCTTCAGAAATCTGACAATAGATTTTTTTAAATCACCTATAATACAGTGGATAGAGCACCAGCCCTGGAGTCAGGAGGACCTGTGTTCAAATCTGGCCTCAGACACTTAATAGTTACCAGCTGTGTGGCCTTGGGCAAGCCACTTAACCCCATTGCCTTGCAAAAACTAAAAAAAAATTGCCTATAATAGAAACTTTGAAGGGTGATTTCTATTAGATATAGCCTTTGTAGGTAACAAATAAACCTTTCCATTATATATTACTTCTGCTTCACATATGATTGAGTGTGGTCAAACTGGCTTTCTTACTGTTTCTCATACATAACAATGGAATTCAAATTTTAAAAAATCAAACGAGATAATATAGATGCAAAATGTTTTGCAAGTTTGAAGGTTGCTCTCACTCATGTTAGTTTTTGTCATTATTATTATCATCTCCCATCTCTTCACCTTTGTCCTCACCTTCACCTTTTAGATTCCTTCAAGATTTGGGGGGGGGGGGGTTGCAAGGTAATGGAGAGTTAAAAGACTTGCCTAAGGTCACACAGCTAAGGAAGTATCAAGTATCTGAGGAGGCAGGTGAACTCAGGTCCTCCTGACTCCAGGATGCGTGCTCTAGCTGTTGTACCACCTAGCAGACCCAATTCCTTCAAAACAACATGTTGCTTTTCTGAATTCAGTGCTTAACTGGTTGCCTAACATAAAAATTACTTAATAAACACTTACTGATTAATTATCCACCCTCTGCTAGGTACTACTGGGGCCTCTCCCTACTAAACACATATTATTTACATTTATGTAGTTGTTTTGAATGTGAATCTGGTGTAATGAGTAGAAAAGTGGCCTGAAAGACAAGCCCCACTTCAAGCGTATAGTGGTTGCGTGATCCTAGATAAGTCACTTCTCTTCCCAGAAAAGTCTCTAAGGGAAGATCATTGTTGTTGCCCAGATTAGTACAGGGACTTACCTCACCCAATGGTTCGCTATGCCAAGTCTAGCCCTTATCCTTTTTTTTTTTTTTTTGGTTCTTTGCCTACCTGTATGTGTTGTCTCTTTTGTTTCTGAGTGACAAGCATAGTGACTATTTTTTTCTTTATATCCCCACACCCAAGAATAGCAGCCATCCCACAGTAGGTGCTCACTATCTGTTTATTAAATTCCTCAAGCTTTGTAAGGGAAATGATAAAGGAAGATTGCATCCAAATATTCATACATAACTATATCCCTTTGCTTCTTATTGGAAGTATGTACTTTTAGCTCCTGTGGTCATCTGGTATATTTTTCATGAGAGTTAGCTATATCACATTGTAAATGGGCTACATCGCCCTGGTACCCCTGTAGCAAGGTAGCAGTCTGTTGCTCATTATCTAGGATAGACAGAAGTGTATTGATAGGGAGACTTCAAAGCTAGAGAAGGAAAAAACCTTTCTGGAGCCCTGGTTAGGGGT
Source organism: Macrotis lagotis (assembly GCF_037893015.1). Lineage (NCBI taxonomy): Eukaryota > Metazoa > Chordata > Mammalia > Peramelemorphia > Peramelidae > Macrotis > Macrotis lagotis. Next base: position 4,633,986 of record NC_133660.1, on the reverse strand, counting down.
TGGCCTTCAGGGAAGTGAACCCCCCCCAGTCCATAAAGGTGCCAAGCTACATGGCCGGGGGGAATGCTGCTCAGATGTGGTCTTGGCCTTGCTGCAGAAGGAAAAGCATGCTGCCAAGTTCACCTTTCATCAAGGAGCGGGCAAAAACTCTCGTGCCAGCATCCAGTGCTGGGGGTTGGATCCGATTTCCTAACTTCTGCCAAAACTCGACCTTTCCAACCTGATATGAGACTTGACTTGATTCTCCACAGTGTGGTTTCCAAGCTCCGCAGCAGTATGTGCAGAAACAATGTAAGCAATTCAGGCCAGTTTGGAGGATACCGTAGAGTAGCCTGGCACAACTGGCTGTACCAGCTGAGCTATAATTATTGTTAGTTTTCTCTTCAAAGGCCATAGCTGAAAAAGAGGCCTTGTTGCATGGAGCTATGATACTTCTGAATTTTTTGGCATACTTAGAATTGCCCCATTGATGCTAACTGGACATATTATCTAACAGTTCAAACTTTAAAAGGTGAAGCTGTAGCTCTCCTATTTGAAAGTAGATGTAACATAATTAGTAGAAGGCCACATTTGGAGTCAGCAAGACATACATATTCATATGCATACAGAAAACACTATCATCTCAATACATGTATGTATGTATGTATGCATACTGGTAATCAGCAGTTTTTCAGTCATGGGTGACACGTATGACCCAATTTGGAGTTTTCTTGACAAAGATACTGTAGTGGTTTGGCATTTCCTTCTCCACCTGTAAAATGAGGAAACTGAAGCAAAAAGCATTGTGTCCAGGGTCACACAGCTAAGAAGTGTATGAGGTCACATTTGAACTCAGGAAAATAATCTTCCTAACTCCAGGCAGCAACCAATATATCTCATTCTGGAAAGGTCTATTTGTAACTGTGTATATAAACATACACAAATATGTTTGCTATGCATGATAGAGAGTCAATAAATATTTATTAGTCAAGCATTGGCAATATAAATCAGAAAAAAAGACAGTCCCTGACCTCAAAGAGCTTACAGTCTATTGGGGAAGACAATATACAAAAAGATAACGTGGGGAAGAGCTCTCCCACTATTAGTATCTCTAATTATCTGGAGTGATGCTCCATCACTCCTCTTGCTATAAGTTATATATACTCAAATTTGAATAGAAACCCCTTGAGGGTAGAGATTCTTCCATTTCATATTGGTAAGACTTCTATAATGCTTTGTCCATAGGAAATACTAAATATATATTTGCTGATTGAAGACTGTTAGTATTATTACTCCGTTTTATAGGTGTGGAAAGCAATCTGTGCATTCAGAGAAGTTGCAGAATTTGGCAGTTATCCAGCTTATATCATTCAGGAAAAGTACTGGAACCTCTCCACCTGACTATCTATCTAGAATCATGTCATTTAACTTCTTAGCCCCCTCCCCACCTCTTGCGACTCTCTCAGACCGTAAGTTACAGAGGCCTTTATGAGCAATGTTAATTCACATGGGTAGTTAGCATTTTTTAGAAAAAAAGCGTTCCTATTCAAATAGACAACAACTATTTTAAACTTTATTTTCTTTTCTCCAGGCAGTGATTCTACTATCTCAATTATGTAATATTACTTTAGTACTTTTTAAAGGTGAATATAATAATAAAATTGAGTCATCCAGGATGCTTGATAAAGATGACTACTGAAATAAAATGCTAAATCACACTTCCAACTCTAACTAAATTTGTGTTGGAACATTTACACAAATAAATCAATCAACAAACATTTATTAAGTGCCTAAAGAAAGGGAGGGTGTTCCATACCCCAACCTCAATCAATCAACAGACTTGATTAGAATCTTTTTTAATGTGTAAACTAGATTCTCTACACCTCGTGATCCCTTTATTAGATGGTAATTCCTCTTTAATTGGGTCAAAAAGGGGTGGAGAACAACATGATTGGCTAATCAAACAAGCTACTTACCACATCTCCTACCCCATTGATCTTATTATATGAGAGATTATACCAGTAGCACTGGTATAATTCACTGGATAAATAAGGTCACAGATGGATAGAAAAAGGCAACTACCCTAAGAGTTTGAAGAAACGGAATCCCATGCAACAGAAGGGATTGTCAAAGGTAGACTCAATATATAACATCTTAGTCAGTTCCATCCTATATTCAGTTTGGAGAAAGTGCATTTTAGGACCACATCCATAAAAACTTGAGTGAATCTAGAAGAGGGAACCCAGGATAGTGAAGAGCCTGGAATATGATGCATAAGAAAATCAGTTGAAAGATGTTTAGACTGGGGAAAAGACGATTCCGGGATAGTGAGGAAGGGCTAAGATAGTTGTCTATCTTTATGAAAAGATGTAATTTGGAAGAAAAATTGAGTCTGCTTGGCTTCTAGGGCAGAGCCAGCAGCAATGGGTGGATCCTTTGAACTCTGAGATTCTGTGCAACATAGAATAACCACCCATATCTTTTTTTTTTTTAGATTCTTCAAGGCAATGGGGTTAAGTGGCTTGCCCAAGGCCACACGACTAGGTAATCATTAAGTGTCTGAGGCCAGATTTGAACTCAGGTCCTCCTGACTCCAAGGCCGGTGCTCTATCCACTGTGCCACCTAGCCGCCCCCACTCATATCTTTTTTTTTTTAATGCTGACAAGTTCATTGGGTGAACATCACATATTATAGCTGCAAAATTATCCTGATTGCCGAAAAAAGAAGAGAATATTCCTGGGAAAGAACTTCAATTGAAAATCATAACTATTGGGGCAGCTAGGTGGCACAGTGGATAGAGCACTGGCCCTGGAATCAGGAGGACCTGAGTTCAAATCCAACCTCAGACATTTAACATAGGCAATTGCCTATAGCTGTGTGACCTTGGGCGAGTCACTTAACCCCTTTGCCTTAATAAATAAAATTTTAAAAATACTAAGAGAAAATCATATCTATGGAAAAATATGTATGGCTACAGTATTCTTATTAGTTAATCAATTCTACTAGTTCTTTCAAGCAATTCTCACATTCTTTTATTGTTTCATGACATTATTACATACTTAGTTGAACATGTTTTAGGTGTTTAAGTTAGTTGTGTTAAATACTGCCTGACTGAAATAATGTGAGCAAATAAGTTTAATTCTATGATTGTTATAGATTGGCATTGCAGTCTATGGTTTGTAGAGCAACAGTCTTGCACATCTCAGAAACCATAGCTAGATTACACATACTTCTTTAAAAGAGTTTCAAGAAATATATATATATATATATATATATATATATACACATATTTTTAAAACAAATACATGATATCACAGATAATCCCAATATATATTATACATATGAAATCATGCAAAACATTCTACAGTAGGCATCCCAGAAGGGAAAAAAAGCAAGAAAGATAACAAAAGTGAAAAAAATTCTTCAATCTATTTTGAGGGTTAATCAATTACCTCCATATGGATGAAGAACTTTTTTTTCCTCATGAGTCTTTTAGAATTGTCATAGATCATTTTACTGTTCAAAGAAGTCAAGTCTTTCATATTATCATTGCTATATTGCTGTTACTGTGTACAATGTTCCCATAGTTCTGTTGACTTCATTTTGCATTACTTTATATAACCGTCTCCTTCATTATTTCTTATAGCACAATAGAATTCTATCACGATCATCTACCACAACTTATTCAGTCATTCCTTAATTTCCAATTATTTGTTACTATGAAAATAACTGACAAAAATATTTTTGTTCATATGGGATTCAGATCAAATAGTGGTGTTGCTGGGTCAAAGGGTAGGGGCAGTTCTATGTTCATTTGAAAATAGTTCTAAAAAGTGTTCTTCAGGTTGCTTGAACTTGCTGCATTAGTATAGAATCTCAATATTTTGGGTTGTTCTGGGTTCTTTTCCTTTAATAGTATGATGCTAGATAGCTCTTACTCACTTTTCTTCTCCTCTTTTTTGTAAAAATTCCTGTAGTGACCATGATCCTAGGAAGATAATATAAGACAGTTCACACAACAGACCATTGCACATTGTTCTTTAATGTTACACCCAGTGTTAGAGTTATATAGACTTCAGTTTCAGTAGATATGAACCGAAAAATCTAGAGAAACAAATATTTATTTACTTTGGGCAAATGCCATAGAGAACAAAAGATAAGTACCTTACCCTTGAGATATTTGTAGCTTTGAGAATGAAACATGTTAGCACAAATTAAGCCATTAAATAATAATAAAAATATTAATTTAAGAGTGTCAAAATGACTCATATGGACAATAAATTCTGAGAGAAGAATCATGAGGGTGGCAGGAAAAAGGACTGAATTTGAAGTCAGGAAGACCTGAGGGTTTTAAACACTCCAAATAAGCCTTTTGACCTTTGGTAAGTCACTTAATCTCTCTCTACTTCAGTTTCTTCATTTGTAAATTGGAGATAATAATATGGCCTATTTTTCAGGATTGTTGTTTGGATAAAATGAATGCATTTATTAAGCCAAGGACTTTTCAGGTATGAAGGATAAAAAGACAAAAACTGAAAGAACCCTTCATGGGGTTTAATATTCTTTTAGAGGAGGAGCAGCTAGGTGCCACAGTGGATAGAGCACCTGGACTGTAGTCAGGAGGACCTGAGTTCAAATTTGACCTCAGACACTTCTAATTACCTAGCTGTGTGACCTTGGACAAGTCACTTAACCCTAAGCCTTGCAAAAAAACCTAAACTTAAAATAAATAAATAAATATATATATATATATATAAATATATATATATATATATATATATATATATATATATATATATACTTTCATAGGAAAAAACTCTGGAAATCTTAAAGCACTATATGTTTATATGAATGCTGTCTGTTATTATTAATAATCTGAACCTTGAGGCAAGCCCTGAAAATTGATAGTTATGTTAGAGGAAAGAATATGAAGGACACAGTGCTAGAAAGAGCAAGGACACTGAAAGAGGAATGGACATGATTCATTCTAACTATCCCAGAAAGAATTGAAAATTCCTTTTAGAAGAATAATAAGAGAAGATGTTTAATAGTAAGTATAAGACCAAAAGTAATACTCCAGGGCAGTCCTAATAGTACATAGTTGGGGAAACAAGGGAGGGAACAGTGTATAATTAGATCAAAATTATTTAATTATTGTGAGTGTAACTGAGGAAAAATTGAAAACTGATTCATATTTTTATACATATTATATGTAATATATTATTTTAATTAACATATATAATACTGATACATATAGTCTTTCATTATAATTTTGGGATCTCCTGGATAAACACAATTGACCTAGTTCAGAAACAGTGGGAGTCCCAAAATATACACATACTTTAAAAATAATAATGACCCATTAAATATTCCTATTTGCTAAATTGATGCACTAATATATCATAATTTATAGTCAAATAAAAATTCCTAAAGACAAACTGCAAACTGAAATGCCAAGGTGAATTTTTGACTTATTAGCTCAGTAAAAGGCCAATTTTTGGCTGCTTATACATATTTATACCTTATCTCCTTTCTAAGACTTGACATATTTTGAACATATCTTAGAACAGCTTTACATCTATGCTCTGATTCTTCTCCTCTCACTAATGGCTTATTTGTTTCATTAGTTATTTTACTAAAATTAGATTTCGTTTCAGAGTTAGGCCAAAGTAAACTTCCTTCTCTGTCATGTGTTCAATGACCTCCCCAAGTGTCTCATGTCATCCCAAACAAGTCTAGATTTCAGATGTTAGATTCATGCCTATAATGCATGCTATTATTAAGTAAAAGGAATATATTAAACATTTACTGTTTGGCAAACTCTATACCGGATATGGGGGACAAAAAGACAAAGTTGAAAGTATCCCTGTCCTCGTGGGGTTTATATTTTTCAGGGGAAAAAAAGACAGATGTAAACATAGATACATTTGTCCTTACACGTACATACATGCATGTATATATATATATATAAATATTCATTTATGTAAATGCAAAGTATGTTCAGGAGTAGTATTAAGTAACTTGGGAAAAAGGTACTAGCATTTTAGGGGATCAAGAAAGACCTATCCTGAAGGTGGTAACATCTGAGTCGAACTTTGAAGGTCACTAGGAATCCTCTCAAGTGGAAGTGAGTTCATCTCATGCAAGGGAATGGCAATACAATCTGCAAGCGATGGAGCCGAGATGAAATGATGGATATGAAGACTATCGAGCGGGCTGGTCTCAACAAATGTTCTCAAAGAGGCATGCTGTAGGTGCTCAGTCCTTTGAAAGAGGTCATTTTCAGACTCTGAAAATGGATGGTAGAGAAATGCCACCGTTAAGTAGCCCAATCCTAGTGATGGTGTTAGAAACCTAGGAAGACTATTTCTCCAGGGCAGCCGATGTTCATCTCCCATTGTCTGTTAAATGGGGCATTTCAGCATTGAGGTGAAGAAAGCCTTGACTCCCTAGAGAGCTTAGGCTACCCATTTATAGATAAACAGTGAGCAGAGTTGGCATTAGTTCAGAGTAGGCATCTTACCAAATGACTACTTTTTTTCCTATGGGCATAGCAAACTAAAAGGCAAAGCTTCCTCTATAGTGTGGATATTAATCACTATCAAAGCACACAGCTGTTGGTTTAATTTGGACATGAATTTACTTCTAGTTTAATTTTGCCACTTAAAATAAAATATTAGTGCTTGGGTAGCAGGGCAAAAGTAGACTGTTGTAAGTGACCTTTGAAGTGTAAATGCTATACTTTCTTTGCCAATTAGGTTGACATTCTGTGTCCTCCGATGCCCAAAATCTACTGTAGTCATGAAACATAACCTTTCAGGTTTGGAGATACTTGATTTACATCTGATGCTACTGTGATCTGGTAACTTGAAATTCTTGGCAAGCAAGGCCAGCTAGACTTAAATAGGGTTTCTGAAGTACAAACCTGTTTGGTTGGCACTCAGTCAATTTAACCAGAGCACACATGTAGTAGGGCAATGACTGAGTTCAGTTCATAAATGTAACAGCCAAGGTGAACATTTGCAGCAAGGAAGAACACTTGCTGGCTTGAAGGGTGGTCAGCTTCCCTCATTATGCCCTGGCATAATTCCTTGACTGGCAGAGCTGCAACTCCATGCCTTCACCCCCAGTGCTGGTTTCAGCGAGGTGGAGCCATTTGCACTTGCACCCTCAGGCTCTGGGAACTTGACATAATTTATCTGAGAGCTTCATTCACTTCTCTATGGACTTTACATGTTCTCCTTAGATGGAAAGATCACATGTTTCTTCCTCCAACACCATCTACCCTTAACTCTTGCAGCCAGTTAGCCAATAACCAAGTGCTATAAGAAGCTGCTAACACAGTTTTTCCACATAACCATCTTCTATTCTATAGTAAGTTTAAAGGCGGTGGGTGGGGGGCGGGGGGAGAAGTCAATTTTTAAAAATGAGGTGTTTTTTCCCTTAAAGTTATTCTGTCTGCTTACTAAGAGAGACTCAGTGGATTATCACTGAAATACAGTACAAGGAGCCTGGCTCTTCTATCAGAGGAATTGTGTTGAATTCCTAGCTTTTGCATTACCTTTATCACCTTGGGCTACTCCTTTTATCTCTCTGGCTCTCCATGAACACAT